>NC_062553.1:92019739-92321500 GCF_016906955.1 Phacochoerus africanus
TAATTCATGAACTTCAATAGCCAGTGGATGGTGAGTCTCTAATTTATTTTAAAATGTGACAGTTGAAGCAAGAGAACGCTGGTTTAGAAAGTTGTACGTGTGAAGCATTAGCTAAAAGAAGCACAGATTTTGACTGAAGCACCAATTTTGGAATACTTCAAAACTTCATTCTGCAGAATTAAAAAGATAAATGAACAAAGAAAAAATAAATGAAGGAGAAATATAAATTAAGAAAATATCTTCTAAAGAATTAAACTTCACCATTGTAATATTTTCAGATTCTGTTTTATGTGTATTAGAGTAGACAAGAAGTTGTATTATTCATCAAAAGTGAAAGGGATTTAATTAAAATTAATAAGCCATAATGCTGTATATTGGGTTCATGCTTTAGAAGTTTAATGCAATGGCAATTGAGTGGACATTTTCTATAAATAAAAGAAGAGAGTTATTATTCAAGCCTACATGTTAAGGGCCACGTCGATGCTACTGATTCTCAACTCTGTATTAAATAAAGAAACCCTAACAACAAAGCTAATATTACATTACAGATTTCTCATGTAATAAAAACATGGTCTACTCATCTGCATGGTTGTATTTAGAAGCTGCATCTTTAAAATAAGGATGAATATGGGAGTTCTCATCGTGGCGCAGTGGTTAATGAATCTGACGAGGAACCATGAGGTTGCGGGTTCGATCTCTGGCCTTGCTCAGTGGGTTAAGGATCCGGCTTTGCTGTGAGCTGTGGTGTGGATCACAGACGTGGCTTGGATCCTACATTGCTCTGGCTCTGGCATAGGCCGGTGGCTACAGCTCTGATTAGACCCTTAGCCTGGGAACCTCCATATGCCTCGGGAGCAGCTTAGGAAGAGGAAAAAAGACAAAAATAAATAAATAAGGATGAATAATGTCATTTGAATGTTTTATCTAAAAATAAACTGTATGTAAGCAGCTGTAATGGCAAAAATAAAAATCATAAATGAGGAAAAAAAGATAAAATATTAAATCTGTGATATCAAAATATCTTTAGTATTTATAGTGATAAGTATTCTCTATCTTTCATCAAAGAGAAATTATCAAAATATTGAGCTACAGGAGCAAATGAGAAAAAGGAAGCTTTTATGTAGCTTAGGATTTTGGTCTATGTCAGTAGAATAAGAGACTTTCAGGATGTGTTGTCTACATATGACTGGTAATGAGAAGGAGAAAAGCAAGGTAACATGGTCAAAAGTTCTCAGCAGGGCAGTATAAAGAGATCTTCGTAAAGTTCTAGATTGAGAATTCTGTGATTGGCAATGTTTAAAAACATAATAGAAGATTACCTCAGGGCTTGTTAACATAGGGAAGTATGACAGCTTCCCTGAATCTGTTTCCTTATCTCTAAGGAGGTTTCTATGAAGATTCTATGACTTAATATGTAAAGGCTTAGTATATAATAAGCACTCAATAATTGGCTTTATTATTACTGTAATTATGATTACTGTTGTCGTCATCAAAATGTCTTGCAAGAGACTTGGTTTTAACAGAGACATCCCCAGAATGAAGATGTTTATTCAGATAGCATCTCAAATATAGTAGAAATCTGCAAGGTAAGAGGACACCATGATATCAATATTTAATGTAACTAAGAGGCAAAGAAAATGTAGTTTCATACTTAACCTAACTATCCATGTTTTCTACATCCTTCCCAACTTTCTCTAAAAAAATTAGGAAGCAATTTTGGTTATAGATGCTGGACAACTCAAGAGAAAAAACATAGTGTCAAGATGGTAAACAGGATATTTGTTAAGATGACACATAATGGCATTTGATTCATATAATTCCTTTTTAATACCAATGCCATGTCTACATTTCCTCTATAAGATGGAATAGAATGCTTTTCATGTCATTGGAATTCATGAATGAATGGAACTGAATATATACAGCTAGCAAAAGCAAAACCATTTAACTAGTTAATCCAACTCTTGTATTTTTCTAGGATCAAGTCTCAAAATTAAAAATTTTCAGTGTTCTTAAATATCTCCTTGATTTCACAAACATAACAAGTACCTACATGGGTCTTGGGAAGAGGCAATGGTGGTATTTCAGCAAAGGTTCATAGATTATTTTTAAAATGTTGAGAGGTTTTAGAAAACTGTTTAAATAGTTTGCATGCACTTTACTGAGGGAGAGTATTAAGTTGCATTTGGACCATCCTTAATTTAAAATTTGAAAATCAACTCTCCAATTCTATCTTTTTTCTTTTGCCTAAAGGTAAAAGTGACTTCTAGAAACAAGCTGGGGCAGAGATTATTCCCATGCATTTTTTTGTGTTAGCAGTAAATCTTCCTTTTGATGGCCATTTTAATAGGAAAGGCTCCTTTAACTCTAATTGTTCACACACAAAATAAAGGGTCTCTTACCTCTCTTTAGATAGCTTGTTAATAAAACTTGTAGTTATTTAATAATAGCTTCAAGACACTTAGCTTTTCCTTTCCTCTATTTTATTGGCCAAATAAATAAAGTGACTTTTTAAAGAAGCTCTTCACTACTTTTTTTCTGGAATATAAAGAGGTTTTAAACTGGTTACACAAGGAATTCTTTACTTTCTTCCTCTGCCCTCCCCCCCTTTCATCTTCTACAAGTTTATTTCTGAGTTTTTTTTTTCCATTTCTTCTCTTCTTTGTTTTCTGTGTAATTTCAATAAGTTTGAAGATAGTTCCATAATAATAATAAAACACACACACACATACACCAATAAAGGTAAAAACAAAAATAAAATAGCAAAGAATCTATAGTTACAAATATAGAAAAGTAGACATCTTTATACCATATACTTTGAAAAGGTATAACAGTGTAGGACTCCGAGGTCCCTCCTTTTCATGCACACACACAAACACATGCATGATAAGAGTCTAAATTTTGAGTATTCTTATTAATAACACAAGATTCTATAAAAGTGATGTGAGGGGGTTATAAAGTATAACAATAGCAATAGTAACAACAATGAAACTGAAAATCTCTTGGGATATAAAGTTCCACATAACAGGTCATAAAGTCTGTGACATTGGTGGACTTCAAAGGGCAAGTAGTTTCTGGACTAGCCATTTTCTCAGGAGCTGTTCTCATTAAGGGGAAAAAAGTTAAATCCATGAAGAATTGGGCATACTTCTGATTGTGTGGAAGGGGTCCTAGAGCATTAAGCAGTGTGTTCTAAGAGCAACTGAGCTTAAAGTCACTTCCCCTTCTGCCTCATAAAAAGTGTAATATAGTCGCAGTATATGTAAACTCTCTCTCACTTGGTCCCCTGATCCATGGAAAAGTGAATGTTAATCAAATACAGTCTTAAAACTATAGTTTGAGAATATAAACTGTAGGAAAGATTTTTCTAGAGAATTTTTATCACTCTATATTGGAAATTTAAACCCTTTGTACTTCAGTTTCTTCATTTTAAAATGGAATAATGCTTATTTCATTGCATCGTTGTGAAAAGTACCCACCAGAATACTTAATGCATAATGATAATTGGCAGTTGTTACTCCTATTATGTGGTAGGGGACATTTGCTTTTTGCATCAGCTTTTGATATAGCATGTTAAAGATAGAAAAGCTACATGAATGCCATGTATCAGAAAAGAAAAATAAATTGATTAGACCCAATATCCAATATAAGAAATAATGTTTGGCTTTTATTTCTTTGATATTTATTTTCAGTGAAGAATTTTTTGTATTAAATCCTGGTCATTAAATAGACTTTAGATGTTTATTTTTCAATTATATCTCTATGATTGTATGAGGTTTATAAATTTAACACATATAATGTGGTAGGTAGTTACAGCTGAGGAAAACTAAGATTCAAATGTGTCCTTGTTTAATGAATTATCACAACTAGCAGTTCTATATATCTATTCACATAGAGGGTTTAAGAAAAAGTAACTTTCTGAGGATATTATAGTCTGGAAAACAGGGTAAATACTAAAGAGGCCTTGTGATGTTGCTTTCCAAATATATATAGAAAAAGGATAACTGAATGGTCTAGCTTCATTATTTTTCCATGGAAAAGATAATCCTATAACTATATGGGTTCTATCCTCATGGATAGACATTAATAAGGTAGATGGAAGCAAAATAATGTATAGAGACTGTTCATCCACAGTCACAGCCTGGCGCTCCTATAAATAAAGCATCTTGAGAAAAAAACCCCACAGATCTCTGTAATGTATGTGTGTACAAACATTGAGGAAATTTTAAGTTATTACTGTTAATGTGATTTCTTTTAATGTGATCTTATAACCTAGGAGTTAGTGTAAATTGGATATTCTGTTATAAAACAACAATAGTAAGAATGCTAATGACTCTGTAGACGATTTCAAGAAGATTATTAAGAAATCTGGGCAGCCTTTGTTCTACAAGGTTACTTTAATGTATAGTCACTGAGTGACTCCTCATCAATGAGCCTCTGATGGCTTTGTTTGATTGTTTTGCTTTTTTTTCTGCATCATTTTTTATGATGCATGATCTTTGATAGCCCATGTTAGATAGTATTGAAGTACCCACAGTTAATAAATTTGTTAAATAGAAGATTAGTTAAATGCTTACCATCTGCTAGAGACTGTGCTAGACAGTGAGAATTTAACAGCAAACAATGCTGACTTTACTCCTTTGCTTCATTCTTAGGTTGGGAAGAAAGACATTGCGATAATAATTTCAAATATGGTGGATTTTGCAAACAGGGATGTGCTTCATTCTATGGGTGAACTTAAAAGGAGGGATTAGGGAGTTTGCATTGTGGCTCAGTGGTTAAAGAACCCAACTAGTATCCATGAGGGCACAACTTCAATCCCTGGCCTTGCTCAGTGGGTTAAGGATCTGAAGTTACTGCAAGCTGTGGTGTAGGTCACAGACATTGCTTGAGTCCCATGTTGCTGCGGCTGTGGCTGTGGTTAGCAGCTACAGCTCTGATTCAACCTCTAGCCTGGGAATCTCCATATGCCACAGGTGTGGCCCTAAAAAGACAAAAAAAAAAAGAAAAGAAAAGAAAAGAAAAAGAAACTAGCTTGGAGTTTCTGCCAAGTCCTTCTTATATAAGTGAAAATTAGAAAAAACCTTTAAATTGGAAAAGTGCAGGTTGATGAAAAGTGGTATTTTAAGCAAAGGGAAGAATATGTGTGACAGCTTCAGGCAAGAGGACAAGGCATATTCAACACATCGTTAGAAACCAATAAAGTTAGAACATACAAGCAAGTAGATACAGGAAGATGAAGCATATGAAAAAGTCATGGGATAAATGACAGAGGGACTTTTAAGACAAAAGGGCCCTAGATTATATCATAATTGTAATAGAAAGCCACGGAAGGTGTTTAAGCAAGGTAATGAGTTATACACTTTAGCTTTTTTGAAGAAGAGCTACCAGATGTGAATTAAGTAATTTCAATCAGTAACTATGATCACCTTTAATGTTTGAAACTTTTCATTGTAGAGAACTAATGGAATCCCTGTACTTAAAAAAAAATTGCTATCTCCAGGAATATTTTGGATTTTAAATACTGATTTTAGAAAAATATTCAGTAAAATTTAAATATTATCTCTTGTCTCTGTCATGTCAGACACTTCTCCAAGAAACAGATTAGCTATTGTTAGCTTTCATAAGCTACCAAAAGGGCAAAGGTAGTAAGTATGATTAGACCTAGTTCCTTTTTTGATTCTTATCCTCACTTTTTCTTTGCACAGACCTGGTGTCTTCGGAAGCAGGGAAGGGAAGGGAAATGGCAAAGAAAATATTTGCCTCCATAAGAAAAACACACATTGTTTGCAAGGTTATTGAAACCTTGTTGGGTATGGTTATATATCCCTTCCAATTGCTTTGCCATTGGCTTTCAAAACACTTTGGTATCCAAATATATCCCTCCCATATAGTGCCTTTGTTGTTTTTTCGGGCTCTCCCACAATACTACCCCACTCCCACTCTCACTACCATAAAATTTGCTAATTTTGGTAAGCCTATCACACAGGAGATGCATTTTAAAACTACCTAATTGCAACTTTTCTTCTATTTCATACCCACCTCAGTGTGTTCTCAGTGTCTGCTCACCCTCTCTGCCCCTCAGAGAAATGCATATACATCTGCCTCACCAAAAAGTGGGCATCTTTGCTGCTGTATTCTCACCTTTACAATGTCTCTTCTTCCTTTATATTTTCATATTGCAAGATACCCTTCAGCAGTGTGAAGGCTCATCAAAATTAAGTAAAGTTTTCTTAATCTAGGAGTCAAAGAAAATGGAGAGGTTGTTAGAGCATTTGATTCCACACAGCCTTTATAAGAAAGGAGGAGGAAAAGTATTAATACCTCATTTGAAAAGTACTCTTCTCAAAGTGACAACTCCTCTTCCTTCCTGCAAAAGCAAAAAAAAAAAAAGAAAGAAAATAGGCTTAATAGGAAACTTGATGTGGATTATGTGGATCTGACACCAGAAATAGGACGATAAGGAACATGGTGACTTTTTTTGCAGCTATGAATTATTTTTCCATTGTAGTTCTGAGAGGAAGAGTAGTAGGGATGTCTCAGTCACTTTACCACACATGTCCTTCTGACTAGAGTGATAAGAATGGGTGAAAAGGTAGAAAGAGAAAATTCAATGAAAACAGTATGGAGGCTATAACAGTAATCCAGAGGAGAACACAGGTAGCTTAAGAATCAAGTTTTTAAATTAGAAGTATAAAGGTGTAATCAAAGAGAAAAAGACAGGAAAGAGAGAGACAGAGAGAGACAGAAAAGGAGAGAGAATCTGTAGTGCATGGTGATTTATTTCATCTAGCAGTGAGAGAGAGAAAGCTCTGGGACTCTCAAAGAGTATTGTTTGACAAACTGGGAGAGTTAATGAAAAGATGCTTAGATTGTGAAAGACTTAGCAAAGTCGTCAAAACTTGGTTTGATTGGAAGTGGAAATTAAGAGAAAGAAATTTAGAGGTAGTGAGTATGAACTACCCATTAAGAAGTTTCCATGAGGAGGGTTAGAATTTTATGGTGAATGTTGTATGAGTTTAGATTTGCAGTGACTTGAGACAAGAATGGAGAGAGAACTAGTCCATGGTAAAGAGAGCAAGGTAGTAAGAAATAGGTAGTGATCAGTTTATGAGAATAGGTAAAGAGAGAGATTTTGAACAGGTTTTGGTCTTAAAACCAAGTAGTTGATAGTAGATGTGTATTTCAGTAAATCTGTAGGCCTAAAGATGGATAAAAAGAAAGCAAGAATATGAAAGGTGCTAATGTGACCTAATTACCTTTACGTAGTTGGAAGCAATAGCTTAGCAGCAATTACTTGTCTTTTAGACCAGTAGTCAACATGTTTTCTCACCTATTCATTTATTTATTCAGCAGTATCTATGGCAATATGTATGATATGTTAGAACTATGCTAGAAGGAAGGATAAACTTCTAACAGTATGTAACTGATGTTTGATATCAAGCAACCTGCAGTCTGTTGTAGTATTTGCAAAGTCATGCTCTGTGAACAGCTATAGTGTAACATTTAGGAACACAGAGTTTGGAGTAAAATACCTGGCTTTGAACCCTAGGTATTCTATTACTTACAAAATTTGTGAGCTTGAGAATTTACATATTTCCTCTTTCTGCTTTAGGGTTTAGTTATTTCACCTAAAAAATAGTGTCTTTTAAAGTGCTTAAAACTGAATTTTAATGACTGACGTTGCTTACAATAAGAAGACCCTTGGATTTCCCATTTTGACTTAGTGGTAATGAACCTGACTAGTATCCATGAGGATGCAGGTTCAATCCCTGGCCTTGCTCAGTGGGTTAAATATCTGGCATTGCCATGAGCTCTGGTGTAGGTCATAGGCGCGGCTTGGATTTTGTGTGGTGGTTGTGATATAGGCCAATTCTACCCCAGCCTGGTAATTTCCATGTACTGCATGTGCAGCCCTACAAAAAGAAAAAAAAAAGACATCGTTGTTGTTGTTGTTGTCGTTATTATAATGTAAACTTCTCTGGAGGAGAATAATATTTTTGTTTTTTGTTTGTTTCTGGCTGCACCCTCAGCACATGAAGGTTCCCAGGCTAGGGGCCAGTTGGAGTACAGCTGCCAGACTACGCCACAGCCACAGCAGCACAGGATCTGAGCCACGTCTGCAAGCTATACCACAGCTCATGGCAGCATCAGATCCTTAACCCTCTGTGTGAGACCAGGGATTGAACCTGCAACCTCATGGTTCCTAGTCAGATTCATTTCCTCTGCACCATAATGGGAACTCCTTTTTTGTTTGTTTGTTTGTGTTTGTGGGTGAGAATAATATTTTTTTACAAACTTCTGTGTTTCTCTTTTCCGGAATACACAGTAATTTTTTAAAATACTGGCTCAATGGATAAATACTAATTACTAATACATTACTGAAGTCAATGATTTTTTTTTTTATCTTTTTGCCTTTTTTAGGGCCGTGCCCACAGCACATGGAGGTTCCCAGGCTAGAGGTCTAATCAGAGCTGTAGCTGCTGGCCTACACCAGAGCCACAGCAAGGCGGGATCCGAGCCACATCTGCAACCTACACCACAGTTCACGGCAACGCCAGATCCTTAACCCACTGAGCAAGGCCTGGGACCGAACTCAAAACCTCATGGTTCCTAGTCGGATTCATCAACCACTGAGCCACGATGGGAACTCCTGAAGTCAGTGATCTTTAAATTGGGTTACCAAACTTGGAGTTAAACAAGATACAGTTGGTGTTACAAATACAATATTTTACAGAGCCTTTAAAATACCAATGTGCTTATACAATTCAAAAATACTTTTCATACTTACTTGATTATGCACCCTATGTCCTGCATTGCATCTCTTGAAACTACTGCTCTGATAAAGGATGACTTTGGAAGTTACTAGTCAAATATGTGATAAATATTTACTGATAAAATTATTTTCTCATATTTTATTTGGGACTACAAAAGAAATCCAGAAAATAAAATAATGAAGTTATATTTTAATATATTCATTATACTTAATATGTATAATGTACTTATGGGAGCTGTTCCTATATAATTTCATGAAGAATGTGTTTGGTATTAATTATATACTATAGGAGTATACTTATATTGAGGACAACTTAAGCAAAATAAAGCAAATTAGAAGTCAGAATACTCTAAAGAGTTTATATTAATCTTTAATATTCTACTTTAATCACAAGAAATCTAAACATGTTATTCAGTGATTTATTTTAAAACATGAAGTAAATGTGAGTTAAATGAGTTTAAATTTTGAAGAGTTAACTTCTTGGCTCCAGGATACTAAAAAGAATAGAAGGTTGAGAAATGTCCTAAGAGCTAACTACTTTTTAAAATAAGAATGGAGAGGGAGGTTAGGTTGGGGTAAAATGCAGATAGAGAAAGAAAGAAACCATTAAAATGTTGACAGGCTTTATATACCCTGAATATAGGAACTATATTAGGCTCTCAGAACTATTAGAAAAATTGGACAGGCTACAGACTTTGGAAAATTATATCTTAGCATGTGTATGTAAGTGCAGCAGCTTTCTCCTTATAATTCTACAAAGAAGAGAAATGGTTGGGGTGAGGGTAGCAAGGATTATAGTTTAATTTAGAAAGCATTTGTGGGAGGAACTTTTAGGAGAATTAAAACAAGTTATCTTATTTTATGAAAAAGAAACTCCAGTATTAGACATTAAGTATTCTGGCTTGGTAAGGAAAGCTTTAGGGGTTCACTGATTAGCTTTCTTTTCTAAGACAGTTTTATTCCATCACTTGGTAATTTGACTTAATAATGAATGAATATTGAAGGCTATCAGATTCATTCTTTGGGGAAGACATTTTTCCATACACAAATAAATAATTTTCTGAATTTGAAACATCTCATGCAGCACAGACAGCATGTTATCATCTACCCAATTAGTACACTGAGTGGAGAACAAGCTTATTTAAATCACATACTTATTAAAAACTCAGGAAAAGACCAAATCAAGGACATGCCCACTCTTCTAGGTTCCCTCTGAACACTCAGGACATCTGGGCAGATCCACTATGGGGCGCCATACTGTCTTTCCTCTTCTGAATAATTCTCTCCTACTTCAGGAAGAAAACTCTACAAAAGAAAGAAAAGAAATATCCATTTACCATCTATTTAAAAGAAATAAGAATTTTCTGGGAAAATAAATGATTAGATCTGTTCCAGTTCGGTGTAGCTAGAAATCATGAACTGTTTTACTAAAAAATCAATAAACCTAGTAATATACTAACAAAAATAACTATTGCTATTAATGGTAATAGTAATAAAGCAATGACTAAGAATTTTCTAGACACCAACCAGGTTATTTACATTTGCTAAATTACCTCATTTAATTCTCAGAGCAGTTATATAACAGATGTCATACTAATGTTTATCATGCAATAAAAAAACAGATTTAAAGAGGTGAAGTAACATTTTCATGGTCATACAGCACATACTCAAGGTCCCACAGCTGGTAAGAGGAATAGCTGAGAGATGTCAGACTGACCTCAAGATTATGTACCTAAACTTGATACTATAAAAAGCATGTAATTCCACTCTAACCAGAAAAAAACAAAACAAAACAAAAAACAGTGTAGCACACACACTCATCTAGTAAGCAGTTTAATTTTGTTGTTTGATCCTAAGAAATAAAGAATTTTATTTAGCTAAACAAAATCTATTCCTAAATAAAACTAATGTTCTAACTCTAATTCTTTGAGCATGCTCAAAATCTAGTCTTTTTACTTTTAAAACTGAGGCCAGTGATCTGAACCATTTTTAATCTCTTTTTCCTAAGATGTTACTTTCCCTCTCTGGTATGTCTCTGATACCTTTGAGAGGTCTCAGCCATGGTTGCCAGCTGTCTTCTATACTCCAGAATTCTATCAGTTCAGTCAAGAATAGGTCAGCTGTTATGTGAGTCCCATGAGTTGGGGGATGAAAAAAAGACCCTTTAAAATATGCATTTTTACCTTTAGTTGCTGAGCAAGGTGACCTGTCCCAAATCCGATCCATAATTCCCAGAACTATTGAGGAAATTACAACCATTTATTTTTTAAAATATACCCATATTGAAGACAAATGTACTTTAATCTTGGACACCCCATTTGTCTATGGAAGAATGGTCTTTTCTATTATTGTTTGATTATATATGACTAAAAGTGTCTCCAAAAGAATTTTCTTGGAATAGTTAGAAATAGAGGCTGCGTACTTACCACATAATCTCTTACACTAACCTTGCAAGACAAATGAGGAAATTAAGGATCAACATATTTAGGAGTTCCCATCGTGGCTCAAATCCTACTATGAACCATGAGGTTGCGGGTTCAATCCCTGGCCTTGATCAGGGGTTAAGGATCTGGCGTTGTTGTGAGCTGTGGTATGGGTCGCAGATGCAGCTTGGATCCTGCATTGCTATGGCTCTGTGTAGGCCGGCAGCTACAGCTCCAATTAGACCCCTAGCCTAGGAATCTCCATATGCCACAGGAGTGGCCCCAGAAAAGGCAAAAAGACCAAAAAAAAAAAAAAAAGGATCAACATATTTAAATAATATATATATCCTCATAGAAGTAAACACCTTGAAAAGTTTGTCTGTATACTTGTTCTGTCAGTGTTTTATCCCTGGTGCCTAACATCGTATTTAGCCTATAATATGTGCTGAATAAATAACTATTAAATGAATGAATAAATAAACTTGTCTAGCCACTTGAAATTATAACTTTGACTCCAATCAGTTGTTTTTATCATCTGAGATGAAAATAGTTTTCTTTCTTTTTCTATGTGCATTAAAAATATTAATGTTAGTTATATATGTTTCTTGAGTGTCTTTGAAAACAGTTTAAGTTGTTCTGAATGCTTCAAAAACCATTGTCTCCAGTTGAGGGAAATAGCTCTAGGCAGTTAGTTCCCTATTCCCAGGTCTTCAGGAAGTATATCATGAAGCTTCATTTACCTGAATAAATCTTAAAAGATCTTAAAGTTAACAATTCATATCCTAGCTGGAGATATTTGAGATTTGGGGGCATACAGTTCTTCCTAACAGAGCAAAGTATCATGGTTATTAGCTGAGAGACACAGGCTATGGAGAGGATCAGAAATTTTGAGAATTGCTCTCAGCCAGAGGAGCTGCTTTACTTTAAGTCATGTACCTTCCTGAGACAGCCAGGATTTGCTCTCATTTTGGGATACAAAAGCCAAAGCATACGCCTCATTTGAGGATAATTTTGGAGGGTTATACCAACCTCAGGGCATCCACTTAGCTACTGCCCCTGCCTATCCTGCTTCCTTCCATTCCTTACAGTTGTTGTTCCCAAGAGCATTGTGATATATTTTTCTTGCATATAAGCTCCACTTTAATGTCTTTCTAGGAACCTAACCTGCTTAATCAGAATCTTTGGAAACAGTGGCCTGAGAATAGACTAGTAGACTAGAAGTAAAGCTGAAGGCAGGTAGTTTCAAATCGTAAAGCACTAAAATGAACTAAAGAAGACTGAGATCACTTAATATCACCAGACTCAGTGACATAATGAAGAAATCATTTTTTATGCTAATGATAACTTCTAAAAGCTGTTTTTTAGACCCATAAGCTTTATATTCAAAAAGAGATCTAAAAGTCCAAACAATACTACCAAATTACATTGCAAACAAAATAGAGATACATATCTAATTTGTTTTTCACTGTTGAAATTAAATGAGTCTGCCCCCCCAAGCCTAGTATAAATACTTTAGGTAAGGGAAGTTTAAATAACACATCAGAAAAATATGTTAATTTTATTGGGGTTTTATTTGTGAATGATTAATATGGCTACATACCTGCCTTATTTGTCCCCTTAGCTGTCATGGAAACCAGATGTATTAAAGAAAGTTCAGATAGTAAACACAGAAAATAGCTGCTTAAAGTTTCTGATTTCAGTAGTTGTATTTGGTTTATGTTATTTTTCCTTTTTGATCGTATGTCAGGTGCTTTAATAGATCAAGTAGGTTTTATCTGTCATCTCTAGCAAATTGTGTAAACTGCTAAGCATGTGTATAGTTGGATTGACCAATTCTATGAATTAGCAATCTCTGTCACATGCTGAAGCATGAGTAAAGTCTTCCTCTTGTTTTAAAAGTTCAGCAGGGAAAAAAATGGTGACAGAAATATTCAAAAACAGAGATCAAAAGGTAACACATTTTATAAGCATCCTCTCTGCTTTTCTTTGATGATGCTAAAGCCCTTCCAGAGCTTTTGCGTGACTGCAGAATGGCAGATGGCATGTTTTACAGAAGGAACAGCGGTGATATAAACATATCTCAACCTCAGGCAGGAAAGTATTTCGTTTATATGTGTTCTGGAAAATTGCCTGTAACACCATACCAACCTACAATTGTACACTATAGCCTACAATCTCACAGAAAATATTCACTAGATCAATGAAACTTTAAACTTTATTCTCAAGCTTAGTTCAGTAGTTTTTACTCAACATATTTAGATTAAAATGTCAGGCTATTTAATTTCATAGCCCTATCACTAGATTATATGATAAAGGAATTTACAAATAATTAAATAAACTCATTTTATAAAGAACCCAGTCTCTTCTACTTAACTCAATCATCTTTAAAATGCTAGGCTCAGGAGTTCCCGTCGTGGCGCAGTGGTTAACGAATCCGACTAGGAACCATGAGGTTGCGGGTTCGGTCCCTGCCCTTGCTCAGTGGGTTAAGGATCCGGCGTTGCCGTGAGCTGTGGTGTAGGTTGCAGACGCGACTCAGATCCCTCGTTGCTGTGGCTCTGGCATAGGCCGGTGGCTACAGCTCCGATTCAACCCCTAGCCTGGTAGCCTGGGAACCTCCATATGCCGCGGGAGCGGCCCAAGAAATAGCAACAACAACAACAACAACAACAACAACACAAAAAAAGACAAAAGACAAAAAAAAATGCTAGGCTCAATGTAAATAACTGTTTTTTTCTATTTTTCATTTAGGAATTTTCTATATGTACCTCTCTAACGGTTTATTAACACCAAGTGTTTATTTTATCCTTTGTGGCCTTCTTTGCTATATTTTATGGTCTGGTTTTTAATAGAATTACTTTTCCAGGCTTAGGCCTCTAAACTAAAGAAGTGGATAACCAAGACTGATATAAAAGGTAAAGGGAACAGAAAATATATGAATACTTGCTGTGGAGAAGATACAACTACTGGGTAATTTAGTAATTATCTTCAACTAATGAAAGAGAAAATTTATGGAGTAGTGATATTGGAATAGTATCCCATTCAAATCTCTCTTCAAGGAATGTCTTGTTTCTACAGCTTTTAGAAGGACAGTGAGCAAGAAGTCATCAACTCTTAGCCCCTTCCTGAATTGCCTTGGCTTTAAAGAGTAGTATCACCCAAAGTCACATGGTGTCTGGGAAGACCCTTATTCTATTGATGAAAAAGGTGGGGCTATGAAGTCCTGGTCTATCCAGTGTGACACAACTATTGTGGACAACTGTAGCTTGGAGCTCCATGTGGCATTAGCTGAAGTTAATGTCAGGATGGTATTGCTACTCAACTTTCCCTTCTTCCCAACTCTCTTCCCTTCCCTATCTCTCCTTCCCCTGATGCAGATCTTAAAAGTAACTATGTTATAAATACCCTGAACACTAAACTCTCCTTTTAGAGTATTTTTCCTAGAAAAGCAGCTTGCAAAGAAGATTTCTATTTTTTAAAAACATTGCAATATATGGAAAAAATAATCTAAAGGAGGTTTATTTTGTAATTAGTTGATATTTTAAGGATTTTAGTGGAAAATTGACTCTATTATTCATATTTCCAAATTTTTAAACTTCACATCTGATAAGATTATTCTATACTTTAAGGATCCCTTTCTAACTTCCTATGTTAGTATTTTTTCATGTGTCTCTCTGCTCATTAGTTCTTTGAGTTGTGTCAGAAACAAAGAATTTATATATAATCAGATGCCATGTGGACCTGAAATTTCTCTCTTTTTACTTCGTGATTCTTTATTTAGGTTCCTTAACTATTTCTCCTCTTCATTCTAGCTCCCCCAAATAGCAGTAAACTTCTTTTTCTACCAGAATACTGGCTATTTCCCACTACTTACTGCTGTACATATTTTATAGACCATATTTTCATTATGTATAAAAAGGATAGGCTTGGTAGGAGCAAGGAGACAAAATAGCAGAGTAGAAGGGTTCAAGCTCATCTTCTTTCACAAAAACACCAAAATCACAACTGCTTAACAACTGTCAACAAGAAAGACTGTAAACTACTAAAAAAAGATATTCTAGGAGTTCCTGTCATGTCTCAGCAGAAATGAATCTGACTATTAACCATGAGGATGCAGGTTTGATCTCTGGCCTCGGTCAGTGGGTTAAGGATCTGGCGTTGCCATGAGCTGTAGTGTAAGCCTCAGACACAGCTCAGATCTGGCATTGCTGTGGCTGTGGCATAGGCTGGCAGCTACAGCTCCAATTCGACCCCTAGCCTGGGAACTTCCATATGCCACAGGTGCTGCCCTAAAAAGACACACACACACACACACAAAAAAAGATATTCTACACCCAAAGACAAAGAATAACATATGTTAAATATCATTTGTTCTGAGCCAGAAATGGACAGATGTGGAAAATATCCATATAGTATATAAAAATGAGATGGTAAAAGGGGTGCTTTTGTGATACAAGCAAGTTCCATAACTATTGGGTAGGTGGCCCACAAACTGGAAAATTAACATATCACAGAAGTTCTCTAATGCTGAGAGTTCTGAACCCCACTTGGGGTTCCCCAGCCTGGGGGTACGACATGGAGAAGCTCCCAGAGCACTTGGCTTTGAAGGCCAGTGTGGCTTGAGTGCCACAGGACTGAGAGAACAACAAATCTGCTCTTGGAGGGTGCACACAAAGTTTCACATGCACTGGATCCTGGGGCAAAGCAATAACTCTATAGGAATCTGGGCCAGTCCTGCCTGCAGGTCTGGGAGACATGGGTCAGCTCTGACTCACTGTGCATTCAGGATACTGGAGGAGAAGGCCCCAGGGAATAATTATTGTCATGAACTCCTCTGGAGGTTTCCATTTTGAAAACAAGACCTGGCCCCACCCAACAGCCTGCAGGTTCCAGTTTTGGGAAGCTTCTGGAGAAACAACTAAAAGGGTGAGAACACAGCCAAACCACTCAGCAGACATAATGCCTAAAGTCCTCTTGATCTTAGAGCTGCCTCTAAACATACTGTTGACATGGCCCTGACAGGTAGACGAGACTCATCTCCACTCATCAGTGGCCCAGCAGCAGTCTCTCTTATCAGGAAGCCTGCACAAGCCCCTAGACAGCTTCCAACCACCACAGGGAGGATGGAAGAAATGAGAAGGGCTACAGGCCTGCAGCCTGCAGAAAGTAGACCATACAGAGAGTTAGACAAAATGACAAGCAGAGAAGTATGTTCCAGATGAAGAAATAAGAAAAAATCCCAGAAGAGCTAAATGAAGTGAAGATAGGCAACCTACTTGAAAATGAATTCAGAGTAATTGATAGAAAACATGATCCAAGATTTCTGTGGAAAAAAAAAATGATGCACAGAATGAGAAATTGCAAGAAATGTTTAACCAAGAACTAGAAGTTTTAATGAACAATACAGTAACTGAAATGAAACATACACTAGAAGGAATCAACGTCCTGAATACATGAAGCAGAAAAATGAATAAGTGAGCTGGAGGACAGATTGGTGGAAATTACTGTAGTGGAACAGAATAAAGAAAAAATAATAAAAAGATATTAGGACAGTCTAAGAGCCCTCTGGGACAACATTAAATGCACCAACATTTGTATTTTAGGGGTTCCAGAGGGAGAAAGAAAGGGCCAGAGGAAATATTCAAAGAGATTACAGCTGAAACTTTCTCTAATAGGGGATAGGAAACACTCACTCAAGTCCAGGAAGCACAGAGAGTCTCATACAGGATAAATAAATCCAAGGAGGAACATGCAAGACACCTATTGATCAAATTAACCAAAATTAAAGACAATATTGAAAGCAACAAGGGAAAAACAACAAATAGCATACAAAGGAATCCCTGTAAGGGATTTTTTAGCAGAAACTCTGTAGGCCAAAAGGGAGTTGTGCAATATATTTAAAGTGATAAAAGGAAGAAAAAATAAAGTATAACCAAAAATTCTCTAACCAGGAGTTCCCGTCGTTGCTGTGGCTCTGGCGTAGGCCGGTGGCTACAGCTCCGATTCAACCCCTAGCCTGGGAACCTCCATATGCTGCGGGAGCGGCCCAAGAAATAGCAACAACAACAACAACAACAAAAAAGACAAAAGACAAAAAAAAAATTCTGTAACCAGCAATGCTCTCATTTAGATTCAATGGAGAAATCAAAAGGTCACAACTTGAAGCAAGAAATTTACAAATGGAAAAGCTCACCAGCAAAGGCAAGCATAGAGTAGAAGTAGGAGATCATCCACACACAAATATGTCAAAACTAGCAATCATGAGTACAATACAAATGGAGAATATTGGAAAGGCATTTGAAATTAAGAGACCAGCAACTTAAAACAATTTTGTATATATAAAGACTGCTATATCAAAACTTGAGGGGAACCTGACTTCAGCATCCCACTTCCAGCAATGGACAGATCATCCACACAAAAAGTTAGTCAGGAAACCCAGGCCTTAAGTCTCTCTATACTAGATAGATTTAACTGATATTTATAGAATATAGATATCAAATATGATATTTGATATTTATAGAATATTCCATCCCAAAGCAGAATACACAGTCTTCTCATGCTAGAATAACATACATACACTTATGGTCAACTAATGTGTAACAAAGGAGATGAGAATACATACACACATACACAAAAAACAGACACTTCAATAGGTGATGCTGGGAAAACTGGGCAGCTACATGTAAAAGTTTTAAATTAGAATATTCTCAGTTTGATTATGTCCCATAGGTTTATTTTTGCTTTTACTTCTGTCGCTTTGGGAGACTGACCTGAGAAAACATGTGTAAGGTTGATGTCATAGAATGTTTTGCCTATGTTCTCTTCCAGGAGTTTGATTGTGTCTTGTCTTATATTTAAGTGTTTCAGCCGTTTTGAGTTTATTTTTGTGCATGGTGTGAGGGTGTGTTCTAGTTCCATTAATTTGCATGTAGCTGTCCAGGTTTCTCAGTCATTCTTCCTGAAAAGACTGTCTTTTTTTCATTTTATGTACTTGCCTCCTTTGTCATAGATTAATGGACCATAGGTGTCTGGGTTTATTTCTGGGTTCTCTATTCTGTTCCATTGGTCTGTATGTGTGTTTTGGTACCAGTACCACACTGTCTTGATGACTGTGGCTTTGTTATATTGTCTGAAGTCTGGGAGAGTTATGCCTCCTGCTTGGTTTTTGTTTCTTGGATTTTTTTTGGCAATTCTAGGTCTTTTGTGGTTCTATATAAACTTTTGGATTGTTTGTTCTAGTTCTGGGAAAAATGTCATGGGTAATTTGATAGGGATTGCATTGAATCTGTAAATTGCTTTGGGTAATATAGCCATTTTTACAATATTAATTTTTCCAATCCAGGAGCATGGAATATATTTCTATTTCTTACATCTTCTTTAAATTCCTTGATTAAAGTTTTATAGCTCTCAGCATATAGGTTCTTTGCCTCAGTGGTCTAGTGTATTCCAGGTATTTGATTTTTTGGGGTGCAGTTTTAGAAGGTATTGTGTTTTTGTATTCCTTTTCTAAAGTTTCATTATTAGTATACAGAAATGTGACTGATTTCTGTATGTTAATCTTATATCCTGCTACTTTGCTGAATGTGTTGATCAGTTCACGTAGTTTTTGGGTTGAGTCCTTAGGGTTTTCTATATATAATATCATGTCATCTGCATACAGTGACAGTATTATCTCTTGTCTTCCTATTTGGATGCCTTTTATTTCTTTTCTTTGTCTGATTGCTGTGGCTAGATCTTCCAAAACTATGTTAAGTAGCAGTGGTGAGAGTGGGCATCCCTGTCTTGTTCCAGATTTTAGTGGGAAGGCTTTCATTTTTTCTCCATTGAGTATTATATTTGCTCTGTGTTTGTCATTAATAGCTTTGATTATGTTCAGGAATGTTCCCTCTATACCCACTTTGGTGAGATTTTTTTTTATCATAAATGGACTTTGTCAAATGCTTTTTCTGCAACTATTGAGATGATCATATGGTTTTTGACTTTACTTTTGTTAGTGTGGTGTATGATGGTGATTGATTTGTGTATGTTGAACCATCCTTGTGAACCTGGGATGAACCCTCCCTGGTCATGGTGTATGATCTTTTGTATATGTTGTTGGATTCGGATGGCTAAAATTTCGTTGAGAATTTTTGCATCTGTATTCATCAAAGATATTGGCCCACAGTTTTATTTTCTGGTGGTATCTTTGTCTGGTTTTGGAATTAGGGTGATGGACAAGCTTTTACATAGCAAAGGAAACCAAAAAGAAAACAAAAAGACAACTTACAGAATGGAAAAAATATAGTTTCAAACGATGCAGCTGACAAGGGCTTAATCTCTAAAATACAAAGACAACGTATACAACTCAACAGTAAAAAAGCCAACAACCCAATGGAACAATGGGCAAAAGACCTGAATAGACTGTTCTCCAAGGAAGATATACAGAGGGCCACCAAGAACATGAAAAAATGCTCAACATCCCTGATTATTAGAGAAATGCAAATCAAAACTACCATGAGATAACACCTCACACCAGTCAGAATGGCCATCATTAATAAGTCCACCATCAACAAATGCTGGAGGGGGTGTGGGAAAAAAAGGAACCCTCCTGAACTGTTGGTGGGAATGTAAGCTGGTACAACCACAGTAGAGAACAGTATGGAGGTACCTTAGAAATCTATACATAGGTTTACCATGTGACCCAGCAACCCCACTCTTGGGCATATATCCGGACAAAACTTTCCTTGAAAAAGACACATGCACTTGCATGTTCATTGCAGCACGTTCACAATAGCCAAGACATGGAAACAACCCAAATGTCCATTGACAGATGATTGGATTAGGAAGATGTAGTATATATACACAGTGGAATATTACTCAGCCATCAAAAAGAACATTAGCAGCAGCATGGATGGAACTAGAGACTCTCATCCTGAGTGAAGAAAGTCAGAAAGAGAAAGACAAATACCATATGATATTACTTATATCTGGAATCTAATATACAACACAAAAGAACCTTTCCACAGAAAAGAAAATCATGGACTTGGAGAAGAGACTTGTGTTTGCCAAGGGGAACGGGGAGGGAGCAGGATGGATTGCAAGCTTGGGGTTAATAGATGCAAACTATTGCTTTTGGAATGGATTAGCAATGAGATCTTTTTGTGTAGCCCTGGGAACTATGTCTAGTTATGTATAATAGAGCATGATAATGGGAGAAAAAAGTACATATCCATGTATGTGTAACTGGGTCCCCATGCTGTACAGTGGGAATCAAAAATTGTGTTGGGGAAATAACATTAAAAAAACTTAAAAAAGCATAGTCTAATACCATGCACAAAAATAAATTCAAAATGTGTTAAAGACCTAAATGTAAGGCCAGATAGTATAGAATTCTTAGAGGGAGAAGCAGTATAAATAAAAAATAAATAAATAAATAAATTGAACTGGAAAAAAAAAAGAACTCTTAGAAGAAAACATAGGCAGTACACTCTTTAACATAAATTGAAGCAATATTTATTTTGATCCACCTCCTGGAGTAATGAAAATAAAACAAATATAAATGGGACCTAATTAAACTTAAAAATTTTTGCACAGCAAAGGAAACCATGAACAAAATGAAAAGACTATCCACATGATGGGATAAAATATTTGCAATGATGTGACCAACAATCGTTAATCTCCAAAATATATGAATACCTTACACAGCTCAATATCAAAAAAACAAAAAAAACAAAAAATGCGCAGAAGATCTAAATAGACATTTGTCCAAAGAAAACATACAGATGGCCAAAAAAACATGAAAAGATGCTCAATTACTAATTACTAGAGAATTGCAAATCAAAACTAGGGTGAGGTATCACCTTACACCAGTGAGAATGGCCATTGTCAAAAAGTCTACAGACAGTAAATACTGGAGAGGGTACAGAGGAAAGATTTATCTTCCTACACTGTTGGTGGGAATGAAAATTGGTACAATCACCTGGAGAATAGTATAGAGGTTCGTTAAAAAGGTAAAAGTACAATTGCCACGTCATCCAGCAATTATACTCCTATTCATATAACTGAAGAAAACTAATTGGAAAAAAATATTCACCCCAATGTTTATAGCAGCACTCTTTACAGTGACCAAGGCATGAAAGCAAACTAGATGCCCATCAACAGAAGAATAAAGATGTGATATATATATACACACACACACCCCACACACACAATGAAATGTTACTAAGCCGTAAAAATAATGAAACAATGTCATTTGCACCAACACAGTTGGACCTAGAGATTATCATAGTAAGTGAAGTAAGACAGAGAAAGACAAATATCATATGATAGTGCTTACATGTGGAAACTAATAAAAAATTATACAAATGAACTTATTTACAAACAGAAAAATAACACATAGACTTCAGGAACAAACTTATGGTTACCAAAGGGGAAAGGCTTCGGGGAGAGATGCATTGCACTTTTGGGTTAGCATATGCACACTATTGTATATGGAATGATTGGTCAAAAGGGATTCTGTATAGCACAGAGAATTCTACTCAATATTTTGTAGTAACTACATGGGAAAAGAATCTGAAAAAATGGATATGTGTATACGCATAACTGAATCACTTGCTGTACAGCAGAAATTAACACAATACTGTAAATCAACTATTTTTAAATAAAATTGTTATAATTAAAAATAAATAAATTAAATAGAGGTGTTAAAAAAGGATAGGCTGAACATATTTTTCCATGTACAAGTAGGTAAAGGATACAATAAGATCCTCGGGAGGTAAAAGAGAGTGTGTTTGGGGTGTGTGTGTGTGTGTGTGTGTGAATGTGTTAGAGGGTAAGGAGTGGTAAAAACTAATATAGAGTTTATTCCATCATCTATATTAGAATCATTTGTCCTGGTTACAAACTATGATAATCCTACAGACTTACTGTTTAGACAACATTTGGGAGGGGGGAGGTGAGTTGGAATAAGTGTTGGAATAAGAGCTAAACTTCAAACACCTAAGCATGTCATGCAGATGTGATCACTATCCAACTGCACACTATTATCTAAATCTATGTATTTTAAACTACCTTTGAGGCATCTGGATCCTGATTCACATTTCTGTAATTTCATACAAACTTTTTCTTAATCCACACTGTCTTGATTCATTTGGGTATGCTCCTGCTCATCCTTCAAGTCTCAGGATAGGAGTCATTTCCTTGAGGATGTCTCCTTTTGTCCTATAGGAAAACTAGACAATTCCTATTCTGTTCTACCACCACATATTTTATATATATATCTCAACATTAATAACATTTAGCTATATGTTTTTGGTTTTTTACATTCCTCCCTTAACTGTAAGTTTCTTCAGAAAAATAGTTTCTGTTATTCATTATCTCTGTAGCATTATAGTACTGAGATATCTCTCATACAAAAATTACTTTATACAATGTTTTCTGGCAATCCAAAAGATTACAATTTCACATATGTAAGAACAGTGGACTTTAAAAAGTTTCTGTTAGTTAAGTTTGAATCAGAGGTTATGAAGTAGAGTCCCTGTCCTCAAGAAATGTATTGCTGTTAATGAAGAATAAGAAAAGTATAAGAAATCCTTACACAAAAATAGATAAACAATTACAAAATAAGTCAAAGAAAAAGAATACTATGGAGTAAGCTCACATATTCACAACCTAGTGCTCAGTCTTCAGCGTTAAAGCTGGAAAAAGCTCATAGTATTCAACAAAGTCCTGATTTACAGAAAAGTTAAAATTGCAAGAGCAAGGTGCTTAATGGTTGTATTAATATCAGAGAATACACAGAAGGAAGATTAGCCTTAATATTTGATGAGTTTATGATTGGTAAAATATGATTTCCAGCTAAGTAAATAATTTTCTTCAGTCTTGGATATTTGCTTTCAATAATTTTATAAAAATTCTGAGGAATGAAATATCCAATTTATTTTTAATTTTAATTTAATTTTAATTTAATTTTTATTTATTTATTTATTGCTTTTTAAGGCCAGAGCTATGGCATATGGAAATTCCCAGGCTAGGGGCTGAATTAGCGCTGCAATTGCTGGCCTACACCACAGCCACTGTCACAGCAATGCATGATCCTAGCTGTGTCTGTGACCTACACCTCAGTTAACAATGCTATATGCTCAAACCTCTGAGTGAGGCCATGACTTGAACCCACATCCCTATGGATACTAGTCAGCTACATTACTGCTGACCCATAATGGGAATCCTGCCTTAGATAACTAATTGTGTTATCTGTACTTATTTTTTTAATAACTCAGTGAATTTATTACATTTATACTTGTACAGCGATCATCAAATCCACTTTTATAGCATTTCCATCCCACAACCCCAGTGCATCCTCCCACCCCGCAAACTGTCTCCTTTGGAGACCATAAGTATTTCAAAGTCTATGAGTCAGTATCTGTTCTGCAGAGAAGTTCAATCTGTCCTTTGTTCAGATTCCACATGTCAGTGAAAACATTTGATGTTGGTGTCTCATTGGATGGCTGACTTCACTTAGCATGATAGTTTCTAGGTCCATCCATTTTGCTAAAAATGCTGGTTATTTCATTCTTTTTGATGGCTGAGTAATATTCCATTGTGTATATGTACCACATCTTCTGGATCCACTCCTCTGTCAGTGGACATTTAGGTTGTTTCCATGTCTTGGCTATTGTAAATAGTGCTGCAATGAACATCGGAGTACATGTGTCTTTGCGAGTCATGGTTTTCTCTGGATAGATGCCTAGGAGTGGGATTGCTGGATCAAATGGTAGTTCTATTTTTAGTTTTCTGAGGAATCTCCATACTGTTTTCCACAGTGGTTGCACCAATTTACAATCCCACCAACAGTGTACTAGTGTTCCTTTTTCTCCACCTCCTCTCCAGCACTATTGTTTGTAGATTTTTGGATGATGCCCATTCTGGCTGGTGTAAGGTGCTATCTCATAGCGGTTTTGATTTGCATTTCTCTAATAATGAGTGATGTTGAACATCTTTTCATGTGTTTTTTGGCCATTTGTATGTCTTCTTTGGAGAACTGTCTGTTTAGATCTTCCACCCATTTTTTGATGGGGCTGTTTGTTTTTTTGGTATTTAGCTGAAGAAAGTGTTTATAAATTTTGGAGGTTAATCCCTTGTCAGCTGATTCACTTGCAAAGATTGTCTCCCATTCTGTGGGTTGTCTTTTCATTTTGTTTAGGGTTTCCTTTGCTGTGGAGAAACGTTTCAGTTTGATTAGGTCTCATTTGTTTATTTTTGTTTTTATTGTCAAAACTCTAAGAGGTGGATCTGAGAAGATGTTGCTGTTGTTTATGTCAGAGAGTGTTTGGCCTATGTTTTCCTCTAAGAGTTTGATAGTATCTGGTCTTATACCTAGATCTTTCATCCATTTGGGGTTTATTTTTGTGTATGGTGTTAGGGAGTGTTCTAATTTCATTCTTTTCCATGTGGCTGTTCAGTTTTCCCAGCACCACTTATTGAACAGGCTATCTTTTCTCTATTGTATATTCTTGCCTCCTTTGTCATAGATTGGTTGGCTGTAGGTGCGTGGGTTTAATTCTGGACTTTCTATCCTGATCCACTGATGTATATTTCTGTCTTTGTGCCAGTAGCATATGGTTTTGATGACTGTAGCATTGTAGTATAGTCTGAAGTCAGGAAGCCTGATTCCTCCAGCTCCATTTTTCTTTTTCAGGATGTCTGTGGGTATTCTGGGTCTTTTGTGCTTCCAAACAAACTAAAATATTTTGTTCAATATCTGTGAAAAATGTCCTTTGTAATTTGATAGGGATTGCATTGCATCTGTAGATTGCCTTAGGTAGTATAGTCATTTTGATAATACTGACTCTTCCAATCCAAGAGCATGGTATGTATGTATTTCCATCTATTTGTGTCACCTTTGATTTCTTTCACCAGTGTCTTATAGTTTTCACAGTACAGATCTTTTCAGAGTTGAAGGCTTTTCCTTCATCTATTGAGAGGATCATATGGTTTTTATTCTTCAGTTTGTTAATGTGGTATATCACACTGATGGATTTGCAGATATTGAAGACCCCTTGCATCCCTGGGAAAAATCCCACTTGATCATGATGTACAATCCTTTTAATGTATTGTTGGATGTGGTTTGCTAGTATTTTGTTGAGGATTTTTGCATCTATGTTCACGAGTGAAATTGGCCTGTAGTTTTCTTTTTGTGTGGTATCTTTGTCTTGTTTTGGTATCAGGGTGATGGTGACCTCATAAAATGAGTTTGGGAATATCCTTTCCTCTGCAATTTTTGAAATAGTTTCAGAAGGAGAAGTGTTAGGTCTTCTCTAAATGTTTGGTAGAATTTGCCTGTGAAGCCATCTGGTCCTGGACTTTTGTTTGTTGGCAGTTTTTTAATCACAGTTTAAATTTCAGTTCTTGTGATTGGCCATTCATCTTTTCTATTTCATCTTGGTTTAGTCTTGGAAGATTGTACTCTTCTAAGAATTTGTCCATTTCTTCTAGGTTTTCCATTTTATTGGTGTATGGTTGCTTATAGTAGGCCGTGGCTTGAACCCACATCCCCATGGATACTAGTCAGGTTCATTACCACTGAGCCCCAATGGGAACTCCTGCCTTAGATAACTAATTGTGTTATCTGTGCTTATTATTAAATAAATTTCAATTTTAGCTTAGTAGATGACACTTTTAGTAAACATGGACCACTTGAAACAGGATTTCATTAATACAATCATTTTTATAAAAATTCAATGCACATATGAGGTCAAATCTCAAATATATCAGGAAATTCAAATAGACCTTTATATTTGATTAAGGATTTATAAATTTCTGTTTTGCACATGTTTTACTAATTTGTAAACATATGCTGATACTAATCCATAGTTTACATAAATATATATTCTAGATCCTTACATATTTTATCTCAATTTTTTTCCTCTAATTCTTTGTTAATGTCAGTTGCTTTAAATGTTCTATGTTAGTGGTTATTAACATTTTATTTTCTGCATCATTATTTGAAGTTCAATTCAAGGGCGATTTTTTTTTTTTACTTTAGTGGGTTGAAATATGATTCTGATGATTCTATCAAAACTAGAGGATAGTTTTTGTTTGGCTTATTATCAGCTTTATATTTCTTCATATTAGTTTAAAACAAAACAAAAAAAATAGATACTTTGAAGTCACTTTTGCAAAAACTGCCAAAGTCATAGATGACAGTGCACTATAAGAAAGTAAAAAGACACGAAAAGCCACGTATAATTTTTATTTATTTTTTGAAGCTGGTTTTTGTGTGAAGTAGGCCCACAAAAAAGCATGTTAACATGATATTTTGGATAGATGGCAAACTCAACCAGGGGTCTGTCTGTTGTGTCAGACTGTCATGGCATGTATTATTTGTGTACTTTTGAACACACAGTTTTTAAACAGTCTTTAGAACAATTGACAAAATGTAGAGTGAACAGAAAGAGAACAAAAAGGAGGATGAAAAATGAAGGAATGGAGTGAGTTCCCATCGTGGCACAAAAGAAATGAATCTGACTAGGAATGATAAAGTTGCGGGTTTGATCCCTTGTCTTGCTCAGTGGGTTAAAGATTGGTGTTGCTGTGACCTGGGGTGTAGGTCACAGATGTAGCTTGATCTGGCATTGCTGTGGCTCTGGTGTGGGAAGCTGTAGCTCCAATTAGATCCCTAGTCTGGGACCTTCATATGCTGCAAATATTGACCTAAAAAGCAAAAAAAAAAAAAAAGAAAAAAAAAGATTTTTTTAAATGAATGAAAGATGACAGAATTATTGATATTTTACTAGAAAATGTGGTCTTTTTCTTTTTTTTTTTGTCTTTTTGCCTTTTCTAGGGCCGCACCCATGGCACATGGTGGTTTCCAGGCTAGGGGTAGAATCAGAGCTGTAGCCACCCGCTTGCACCAGAGCCACAGCAATGCAGATCCGAGCTGCGTCTGCGACCTACACCACAGCTCACGGCAAAGCCGGATCCTTAACCCACTGAGCAAGGCCAGGGATTGAACCCACAACCTCAAGGTTCCTAGTCGGATTCATTAACCACTGCGCCACAACGGGAACGCCTAGAAAATGTGGACTTAAAAGGTCTTTTACAACTTTGTCATTCCATCACTATGAAGTAGCACAACATATTTCTTGCAAGTTTTAAACATAAGATACTCAGTTTAAGGTGGATGTCTTCTATTTATAATTCTTAGTCATTTCACAGAGGTTTATCTTTTCATCAAGAGGCAAGCCTATAATTTGGATCTGTACAAAGGCAAGTGTGTCCAAGCATCAGATAGTGTTTGCCCCAAGACATTTACTTCAAGGATTTCCCATCATGGCTCAGCAGAAATGAATCTGACTAGTATCCATGAGGATGCAGGTTCAATCTCTGGCCTGGCTCAGTGGGTTAAGGATCTGACATGGCCATGAGCTGTTGTTTAGGTTGCAGACAGGGCTCGGATCTGGCATTGCTGTGGTGTAGGCCAGTGGCTACAGGTCAAATTTGATCCCTAGCCTGGGAACTTCCAATATGCCATGAATGTGACCCTCAAAAGACCAAAAAAGACAAAAAAAAGACATTTATTTCACACTTCATTTTGATCTTATACACAGTAAACATTAAAAAAAAGAGGAAGAAAGAAAAAAGAATGTAAAAACCAAATGCTGCCCCAGTCACGATTTTCCCAGTGGATATCAGTTACAGAGCAGTTAGGGAAGTTCAATATGAAAACATGTTGAGGACAAAGAAAAGATAGAAAGAAAATAGTGAGAGAGAAAACATTCAGTTCATCTGGAAATGGAATCTGAAGAGAGCTAACGGATCCCAAGCCAACCTGATATCAATTTGGTGATGTTGCCCTCAGGGCCCTTGTCTGCCTTCTTAAACTTCTTTCTACTCTGACTCTTTTAGGATTCAGTCAGTCTTATGAAATAAGACAGTCTTAGATTTTCATTTCTTTTCTCTCTCAGCCCCTGCTATTAATAAGTCTTTAATTTACAATTTAGAAACATATGAGAGATGAAATAACATCTGTAACGTATCAAGAAGATGAAAGTGATTACCCTTGGAATTTTTTATCTGTTGTTCACATAATACACAATATTATAATTTCTTTCTACTCTCTTCAAATATATTAACCTCCACATATTCATGTTTCCCAAATTTTCTTCTGCCTCAGAGAAATATACCTTATTCTGTTCAAGGCTTTCATTCTGTATTATTACTTAGAAATCTGTACTTTATTCTTCCTTCATTTCACTAACCTTTCCAATAGTTCCAATAGTTCCTTCCTTTTATTTACTATTTTGTGAAATCTCATGATGGCCTTGTCTATCACTTTCTCTTCATTCCAAGCTTTTACAACAAGTAGTATGCTTTACTGTTTTTTTCTCTCGTAACATTTCATTCTTTGTGCATTCACTGCAACTTGGTTTCTGCCTCATCTTTCTGCTGAAAATCTTCTTACTAAGGTTGCCACAAAACTTAGATCACAATCTTTGGGGACATCTTATTTTCCCTTATTGATCTTTCTGTGGTATTTGACATTCCATTTTTTCTAATAATTTCCCTGTCTTTGGCTTCCATAATATTTCAAATATTGAGTCAAGTTTTTCCATATCTGTTTGTTCTGTCTTTGGTTCTTTATAGTAGGATCTTCCTCTGTCAACAATTTATTTTTTTTATTATTTTTATTTCCCAAATACATCATTTTTTTTCTGCTGTACAGCATGGTGACACAGTTACACATACATGTATACATTCTTTTTTTCCTCACATTATCATGCTCCATCATAAGTGACTAGACATAGTTCCCAGGGCTACACAGAAGGATCTCATTGCCAATCCATTCCAAAGGCAATAGTCTGCATCTATTAACCCCAAGCTACCAATCCATCTCACTCCTTCCTCTTCCCCCTTGGCAACCACAAGTTCTTCTCCAAGTCCATGATTTTCTTTTCTGTGGAAAGGTTCTTTTGTGTTGTATATTAGATTCCAGATATAAGTAATATCATATGGTATTTGTCTTTCTCTTTCTGACTTTCTTCACTCATGATGAGAGTCTCTAGTTCCATCCATGCTGCTGCTAATGTTCTTTTTGATGGCTGGGTAGTATTCCACTGTGTATATATACCACATCTTCCTAATCCAGTCATCTGTCAATGGACATTTGGGTTGTTTCCATGTCTTGGCTATTGTGAACAGTGCTGCAATGAACATATGGGTGCATGTGTCTTCTGTCAACCATTTAAATAGTTGATAGTCTGTCTTCTTATATTTTCCTTTTATCCAAGAAGATATCAAATTCATATGACTTCAAATACTGCTGCATTTTTGTGATAAAGTTACCTATTTTTAGAAAATATTTACTTCTTGGTATTAGACACAAACTTTCACATTTTTGTGTCTTTCATGTGTGTTAGTCACCTTCCTCTCAGACCCGAACTTCTGCCAGCATTCTTCATTCCAGTAATGGTACCACCATCTCCTGAGTTAGAAACATAGGCATCATCCTGACTTCCTACACTTTCTTACTTTCTAAGTTCAATTGGTCACTAACTCTTGGATATTCTGTAACATAAATATTTTTAATCTCTGTAGTTTATGAAAAAAAAATTCAGGTAGTCTCTGCCGATATTCTAAATTTTAAAGTGTTAAGTAAATATTTTTACCTTTCTTACTGCTTTTATGTGAGTCCAGGCTCCCATGATTTGCTACACTGGGCTATGACAATCGACCTCCAAATTGTCTCTTTGTCTCCAAATTTTCATTATTTCCACTCCTCCTTTCTCTTTAACTGAATATAGTTATATTCAGACTATAAGCCTAAAGCAATAGTCTGAATATGACAGCCCTCTATTTAGTATGTATCAACGGCTTCAGTCAGTCCAAAAAAGAGAGTCCAGTTTTGTCTGGTTAGCTTAGCAAGTAGGAGTGTCCATCCTTCTCCCTTTGACAACTCAAGCCTTATGTACTACAGCTCTTCATGTGCCAAATTATACATAGACTAACCTGAGGTAATTACAATTGCTTTATATTGGATGTTATCTCTCCCCTGATACTTTCACACATTGTTTGTTTGTTTGCCTACAGGGTTTTTCCCTCTCCTGTCTACCACAGCTCATCCCTTTCCCTTATTGGCATGCGTATGTTCCTTCAGTCATAAGAGTTAACTCTCGTGTACCTTGTACTTCCTTATTTTGAGAGTTTTCCAACATTTTAGAAGCTTACACAAGAAAAACAATGAAAGAGTGACTGACTTCAGATTGTGGAAATATGTGTGCTTTTTCTCTTTATTTCTTTTTTTTTCCTTATTCTTCTTTTTGGGGCCACACCTACAACATATGGAAGTCCCCAGGCCAGGGGTGGAATGTGCCAACCTATGCCACAGCCACAGCAATGCGGGGATGTGAGCCACATCTGTGACCTACACTGAAGCTTGCTGCAGCACCAAATCCTTAACCCACTGAGCAAGGCCAGGGATCAAACACACATCCTCATGAATACTAGTTGGGTTTTTAACCTGCTGAGCCATGACAAGAACTATATTTTCTCTCTTTATTTCTAAATTTTTCAAAAGTTTTATAGTGATCATATATTAACTTCATAATATAATAAAATTTTATATGACAGCACATTTATAGATTTTTAATAGAAACACATAAATATTCCTCGCTAGAGAGTAAACTCCTTGTACAGATTTTTTTTTCATTTTTCCTTCTTTGAAAATTTATTTTAAAATTTGTTCCTATTTCAACTAGGAAACTACTGATTAAATTATTACAAATTAATAGTATAATATGTCAAAATAATGAAATAATAAATATAACTCAGAAAACAGGATTTTTAAAAGCAGATGAAAACATAAGCATGGCTAGCCTAACATGAGGAGCTACAGAATAAATGACATTTTAAGATTTTTCTCTTTATATTTTAAAAATGCATCTGGACCTTTGTTACAGCTTACAACATTTTGTTGGTATTAAAGGTGCCCTGTACTTAATCTAGTTTCTAAAATTGGAATGTGTTTTATATAAAGCATGTTCACTAGCTTGTGTCATTTAAAGTTCATCTGTTTCATAATGTCTTAGACTCTTATGCATATGTGTGTGTGTGTGTGTGTGTGTGTGTGTGTGTGTGTATAAAACAGTCCTCTTTGCTTTGTCCTAGTTTGCTTTTCTAAGTTCCCCTTCCGGGAGTTTTTCGCATCACTGCCATCGTTCTTAGTCCTATATTGTTGCCTTACACTAAGGATTATTTAATTTGATTTTCCTTTGACATCTTCTGCAATCTGTCTGATATTGGAATTTTGTACTGTTAAATCTGCTTTTGGTACATTAATGCTCATTGTTTCATCAAATATCTCACAACCTAGCATGTCTAGTTTCACTTTTAGCTCATAGCTATTAAAATATGATCTTGAGATATTCTATAATATCTTGTGTATTTTAAGAGTGGTTTTATTGATAGATTTCAGGATATTATTTTACCAAAATATTACCTGTTATAACAGTAGGAATATCACTCCAAAGAAGGTGAAGAATTTGTTGTAGCCTCAGTTAGTGCTGAATACATCACAAGTAGATCTTTTGATTGTCTTTCAAATTACATTTTATAAACATCAGATCATTCTTCTCCTGTATTCTGCAAATACAAGTGGAGGAAGGGTAAATTAACAAAAGACAGGAGAAAGAACAGATGTGATCATGACACACTCTTTGCCCAGGAGTTGTAATCATCATTTATTTCAGAGAATGATGACACTATCTGTCAAATGAAAAAAAAAATTGTTAGGAACCTAAATATCATAGAATAACAACAACAGACTCTAATAAAATAAGGCAATGTCTAATGGCTCATTGACAAGTGAAGAATGACCACAACTCTTTGTAATACATTTAATTTTCATCAGGGTGATGTTATTTTATCATGTTAGAGAACAGAAAAGAAAATATTATCCTCTTTGACAATGAAATATTTCATCCACAGGTTTGGCTTCCCTAAAAGAGAATTATTTCATTTTTTTCTAATGTTAAGAATAAAAGAAACTAAATCAAACTAATTTATTCATAGTATATTTTTTGTCAAAAATGCATGTATTTAAAGGATTTGAGTATGAAATATATGTCTTTTACACTGAGTTGATTATACGTGACCAGTAAATTATAGTATATGACCATTTAAGTTCCATAAAGTACAATAATTAATAGACCATTTACTAATTATGATTACGGGAAAATAAATAAATAAAATAAATAATTTTAACCTGTTCTTCCCAGAAAAAAATACATTAAATTTCACAAATTGAGGATATTAAAACTTTTTAATATGGGAAATGCATTATTACGTAAAACCATAAAGAATAAATTGGGAGAGATAAGATATAATTTGTTTTAAAAAACTAATTTAAACATTATGAAAAAGAAGCAGTCCATTAGAAAAGTGATAAATGGATAGATCTGGTCATTTTTTAATGTAAATGATCAAAAAAAACTAAAAAGTACCTCAACCATGCCCATAAATAAGTAAATTAAATTTTAAAAGGGACTTTATTTTTCATCTAAAAATTAACCAATATAAAATTGTTGATGATATTTCTCATATAAGGTGGCACACTTTAAGGAGTATCATTTGCCTGTATTAAAATTAGAAATGTTATATCCTTTATTTTTTTTGTCTTTTTTAGCAGTATATCCTTTAATGAGTTCTTATTGTTTATAATATCAGTACCTTAGAAATAAAAATTCTTCTTACTTAATATTTATTCATAATATTTGTATAATTAATTATAACAGGCTCTAACCTGTGCTTTTGAAATATTAATTCATTTCACTCTCATAACGATGTTGTGAGATAACTTCTATTATTAGCCCAATTATACACCGCGTCCGTAGAGCTATTGAGTACAGTAATGACCTAGAGAGCTCAGTCTTAAGATTCAAAGCCCAGGAATGTGGCTCTAGAGTCTGTCTGCTAAACCACTAAGCTAAACTGCCTTTCTGAATACATGGTGAATTATACAAAGATTCATCCATGTAATAATATTTGGTAGGTTTAAGAAGTAAGGTGGATCTGAAAATGTTGATAGAAAATAGTTCCAATATTCAATGTCATGTGTAAAAACGAGGTACATGTATGTGTGTATAATATGAAAAAATTGTTTAACATAAAATTGGAGAGGAAAAGAGGAGATATGGGTGGCAGTAAGGATGAAGGGAGGAAAGAGGGAGCAGGCTCAAATTCCAGTCTAGAACTTCATTTGTATCTAGTTTTGGGTATGTCATTTAATCTTACTTGGGCCTCAATTTCCTCATACATAAATCGGAGGTAAAAATAAAACCAACTGCATGGGTTTTTATAGAATTATATGAAATAATGTGTGTAAAATACTTAGAACAGGAGTTCCTGCTGTGGCGCAGTAAATTAGAAATCCAACTGCAGTGGCTTGGGTTGCTCTGAAGGCACAGGTTTGATCTTCAGCCCTGCACAAGTAAGTTAAAGAGCCCACCTTGCAGAATAAACCACAGGTGGGCCTCAGATTCAATCCCTTGTCCAGAACTTCATATTCATATGCTGTGTATGTGGCTATATATAAAAAAAATACTTAGGACAGTACACAGAATATAATTCAACTTCTAGAATTGTTAACATCTTTTTCCTTAATAGCACAAGGATTATTCAATTGTGAATTTTGTGTTTTGCTCTCTTATATTAAAATAATTATAATTAAATATTTATTTTCATATTTATTCAAAAAAATGAAATTATATCACATCTTTAACTTGTGTTAGAATATTTGTATAGTATTATTCTATTTAGCCAATATTTGTAGGGAATTCTCAAAGTTAAATTCTGTTATGTATAGAAAAATGTGACTTTTCCTCTTAAACTTTGGACTGTTGCTAGGTTTACTCTAAGTTGGACTTTTTTTTAAGTATGGGGGTAGTCCCAGTAGTGTATTTACAACTGTATTAAGATCAGTCTAACAGAGCACCTTATTAATAAGAAAAGTGTTGATCAGCTTGCTGTACAATAGATAGCTTGAATCTGAATTCTTCCGACAATTTGAGAGCCTTGAGTATAACTGCCCCCCCTTCAGATGGGGCAATACTCTCTTTTTTTCTACAATTTTCAGGGTTTTTTTTTTTTTGTCACTTATATTAACATTGAGCTCTCATTTGTCACCATAACCCACGCCCCTTAATTAAGCCATATCAGGCATTTTTTGACCTATGAATTTTGAGAAATTGACCAAGAATCTAATCATTAGACGATTTTGATGAACCCTTTGCCTTACTTTTTGTGGTTCTCCACAAATGATACGACCTTCAGTTATGTACATTCCGGGGGGGGGGGGATTTGTCATATCTCTTAAGGGGAAAAAGAGTATCAGAAGTTAAGTGAAATATTTGGGAGGAAAAAAATTCAAAGATATCACACAAAGCTTTCATTTAGTGAATCACTGAGTATGATACTACTTTGAATTTTGGAGAAATATTCTCACCTTTCTGATTCAATATGCCTGATTGGGCATATTGTTTTGTCTGAAATATAGACCCTTTATTACTAAGAATTTGTGTATTCCCACTTTCCATATCAAAAATATATCTTACTATGATCCTTTTGCTTTCAAAATAGGCAGATAGGCCATGTATAATAAAACATTTGGGGAAAGGTTAGAAGAAAATGGTTACTTTGTACTGAAATAATGTTCTGTGTTTCATTTTTTGTTAGCTGATATTAGCAAATATGCACCTCAGTTTTGATACACCTAACTTGTTTCTGTTCCCCCAAAAAACACAATAAGGAAATGCTTTGCTAACTCTTTTTAGAACTTTGTTACTATGACATGATCATGAAAACAGAAGGGTGTAATTCAGTTCTTGGTAAATATACCAAGATTTTATTTTTTTACATTGAAAGGAAGTTTTCACCAAATATACTTGAAACTATTCTGCAGAAGTTATCAGAAAATATACCCAGGAATCTAAATCTGAAGAAAAAAAAAAAACAAAAAACAAAAACAAAAAAAACCGAGGAAGTCATTCTGCTGATAATTGGAATTTTAGAACTACTTCTAAGAATAGTTGTGGCACCAACCATTTAGCCTGAACCACAGAGCTCTGATAAATGTTGATGGAAATGATCGTCCTTTTTATTTCAAGTTAATCAGGGAGCAACACAATTCACTTAGTCAGCACTGAGGGTTGACATGCCCGTGATGGAATATAGTGCTCTATGCAAATACTCGTCTATTACTCAATCATAGTTTGTAGAAGGTGACAGTAAAGATCGATGTGCATCCAGTGTGCACCTTTTTAGTTTAATAGCAGTCTGGGTGTAGAAGGACAGATCCTACTATTTATATAAGTTCAATTTGGAGCCTTCTTCTCACTCTCTTAATTCTTTTTATTTTTTTCCATTCTCCCTGTAAGGAAACTCATGAGCAGGATCAAAAATGGGGAGCAGAATGTTTATGATGATTATTTAAAATAAAAATTTTGTTCATTCTCTTACCATAGAAACTTTAGAAATATAGGAATGATTTAATAGTTATTAATCTCCTACCAGGTACTAAGCACAATGCTAGCATTTCACATCCATCTAATTCTTTAGCACATATTCTAAGGTAAGTGAAGGGATTAAGAGCCTGAGTTTGAGTCAGATTCTTGAGTTCAGTCTCTTCTGTGGTACGTCTTTGCTCTGTGACTTTCAGTAAGGAATTTAGCTGCTTCGTGTCTGAGATTTTTTAATCTGTTACAAATGACAAAATACTGCCTGTGTCTCTTATTGTTTGAAATTGTAATGAGAAGAGTTTATAAAATTATTATCATGACATAAAAAGGAGCGTATCACATAGTAATTATTGGTATTATTGTCTATACTACAGTTGAAATGGAATTTAAGAGATGTCAGGCAATTTGAGAACATAACAAAGCAAATAGTTGAAACTGGATTTCAAACTAGAGTGTTTTTTTCTACATCACCATCTTTTCTTTCAGAAATTTGCTTGAGGGAGTTCCCGTTGTGGTCCAGTTAGTATCCACAAGGATGCGTGGCCTCAGTCAGTGGGTTGGGGATCCTGTGTTGCTGTGAGCTGTGATGTAGGTCGCAGACGCAGCTCGGATCCCTAGGTGGTATGACTGTGGCATAGGCCGGCAGCTATAACTCCGATTCGACCTCTAGCCTGGGAACTTCCATATGCCACTGATGGAGCCCTAAAAAGAAAATAAAAATTTTACTTGGTAATTTCTTTAGAAAGATATGATAAAGAGAAAAAAAAATATTGTATTTGGGAGTAAATATCATAAAGTATATCAAACTACAAGGAAATATAACCTCCATTCCTTATTTGCTTCTCATTTCATTCACAGGAGTCTGAACTTTCTAGACACTCTTTATTAAAAATATGGTGCACTGCAGCACTTTATGTGGAGTAATAAATTGCCATTGGTACACTTTACCCCCAAGTATTTCATTCATAAACACCCTTTGGGAGAGATTTATATCTTTGTATTACATATTTGCTCCCAGCTAAAAAGTAGCCTACAAGTTCTCAGATCAATAATTATTTGATTTTTCTTTCTAACATTTTTCTTTGAATGGAAGTATTTATTATGTTTAATATATAGGAAATTCTGTAGTCTAGTCTTTTCGGCATTTCTTAATTACCATCTCCTTCAGGCACTGCAGGTTTTGTAGGATATTTTTCTAGAATTATATTTCTTTTAGTGATACCTTCAAGGCAACATTGCTATAAAATCATAATGTACATGTGTGATCACTTAGTTGGAACTCTGCTTTTCTAAGAGTGAAATTGTGTTTCTTCTTTGGTTGTCTATATTGTGCCACCCTGGGGCTTGATATTTATACTATTGCATGAGAAACAGACATTAAACAATAGTCTGAAGAAAAGCAGTCCATAATTTAAGTAAGCTTGCTTGACAGTAGCTAACGTGGAAAAATAGTAGGAGTATTTTCACCATAGAAATTGGCAAACACTGCAAATCAGGGCTTATTGTTCACAGAGCCAGGTGTTAAAACATTTGCTAGCACACTGATTTCTACAAAGAAACAAAACTCATGCTTGCCTTGGGCAGGAAGGGAAAGAAGTGAGCACTTTCTTTAATGACCCTATAGCAGTGTTGCTACTCACTTCTCCCTACACAACTGACTGTCTACACCTGTCCCTGTTCCTCAACTTTCCCTATTTCTGGATGAAAATTTGTGCTAATGGACCAAAAGCAAACCAAGATATTCTACTCATTGAGAGGATTATAGGTACAGTAATTAGCCTACGCAAAATGCACAGTTTTTTCAAACAGAATGCAAGCAATAACGCATTCAGAGGAATTCAGAGGAATGGCATTCAGAGCATTTTGAATGGGATTTTGGTGTCATTCATCAGCTTCTGCATGGGTATAAAGATGAAATTCACTTCTCATTCCACTAGAAACTAAAAATATGTGTAAAGATTTTATTTACTTAAACTTAATATTTGGAAAAATTAAATGTGTAGGCTTAAATATATAATTCAAATGACTTTTCTGTATGTATATTTAAATGTCAGTGATGACATACACATTTTTGAATAGCACAACAAATATGCAAAGTTGATAAATACCTAAACATATATATGTAAATATATATCCTCTAACCTTTATCTTTTAACTTTCAAGGAAAATATGACAAGATAATTTGGAAAAAAAAATACTAAAATTATCTTAAAATTCCTTAAATGCCAATAAATAACTAATAACTGTAGTACTCTCTCTTAAAAGAAGCCAAACAAGGAGCAAACATCTCCAAATTAAGGACAAATAATAATTTTTTCCTTAGCTCTCATTGAATAAATATGGAACAATGTATTTTAGTACTTAAACAATATATATTTTCATTTATTCAATAAATATTTATTAAGAAAATACTGTATGTCATAAATTTACTAGGTTCTGGAGCTCTGAGAGTAAAAAACACCAGCTCTCTACCCTCAATCATTTGTGTTCTATTAATTAACAATTTTAATTCCATTACTTCATAAGTGAGAAAAATTAAGACTCAGAAAGTAAAGGCTTAGATTTGTATCTCCTCTGTATTTGAAGACTATTCTCATTTCCTTCAGTTTTCTTCTTTTAAAATTGAATAAATAATAATTTTCGTCTTGCTTAGTTTCCGTATTTCAAAATAAGACTTATTGTTAAGATTTCATTTTACATTTTATAACTTTGTCAGTGTCTAAGGATTGATGATTATGTCCTAATCTCACAAAATTTGAGGATATAATTATTCATGTTAACTTTTTGTTACCTAGTGAGGAACCTGTCCTATATTTCTAAGGTACATCCTAGCATAATTATAAATAGAGTACTTCTCATAGTGAATAGACTTAATGTTCATTACTTTTTGGAAGTATATTTATGTTGGTAATATATTTGGTATTTGGTAACAGAACCTGAAAACATTAGTTAAAACTCAGCTAAAGATATTTTTCCAAAGGTTTTATTTTGTCTATTTGAACGGTAAGTTGGTATATGGGCTGCAGTTTGGGCTGCAAGCTGTTGCAGATTCCACATTGCTTTGGGTAATGGTAAATGGGTTCAGTGGTTTAGTTATAGCACCTAGCATTTACTGGATGAAAGTTTTTATCTAGTTTAGATCATTATATATATACATATAAAGATCTTAGGCATGGTTAATGAAACAAGGAATCTTAGGTCTAAGTACTTTACATTGTTATTTCCAGACTGTATCTGCCTAAATGATCAGAGTTCTGTTTGAAATTAATCCTGAAATCAAGATTTTGTGTGCCTTAATACTATTTTTAAAGTTATTTTCTAAATTTGACCTTTAGGTCTAGTTCTTAGAAGTCACTGTTTTAATGTCACTCAATGAGGAACATTGAAAAACAGTAAGAAAAAAAAATACTTTTGAAGGAGTCTTAGAATATTTGCTTTGATGAGGGTTACTTCTGAAGGAGCAATTACTCAGTTGTGAAGATTGTGATTATATATTTGCATGTGACCTTTAATGGTTCAGTTTTCTAGGAATTTTTTTTTTTTTGGCTTTTTGCCTTTTCTAGGGCCACTCACTTCCCACGGCATATGGAGGTTCCCAGGCTAGGGTCTAATTGGAGCCTTAGGCGCCGGCCTACGCCAGAGTCACAGCAACTTGGGATCCAAGCCGAGTCTGCAACCTACACCACAGCTCACGGCAACGCCAGATCCTTAACCCACTGAGCAAGGCCAGAGATCGAACCTGCAACCTCATGGTTCCTAGTCGGATTCGTTAATAACTGAGCTTTGACAGGAACTCCTCTAGGACTTGAGTGTAGTAAACAGAGCATTCTTTATCAGAAATATTTAAAGCAAATTTAGTTCAAAATTTTCTCTTATCAATAATATGTAAACCATGATGAAAACAGAAAAAAATGACCATGATTATAAAATTTTAGTAAGTATTTTTGGTATTATTCATCACATATATTCAAAAATTGCTAACATCAAATAAACTTGGGCAAAAGATAACTTGTTCTAACTATTGCCAAAAAATGTTAAACATGGAAAGAAAGAAGGAAGGAAGAAACCAACAAATTTCCTGGAGTTCCCATTGAGGCTCAGTAAGTTAAGGAACCTGATGTCTCTGTGAGGATGCAGATTCAAAATCTGTGTTATGGATCTGGTGTTGCTGCAAGCTATGGCATAGATTGCAGATATGGCTCTAATCCATTGTTGCCGTGGCTATGGCTTGGTGCTCAGCTATGACTCAGATTTGACCCCTGGCCCAGGAACATACATATGCAACAGATGTGACTGTTAAAAAAAAAGAAAGAAAGAAAAGGAACTCCCTGAAAACAGGGATTTCTTTCTCAATGCTTGCATCTGAATTGCACACAAAAAAGGTGCACATTACAGTGTCCATAGAGAACTGGGAACAATCTTCATTGGGATGTTGTCCAAAACACTTAGAAGAAGCAGAGTTTAAAGCTTTAAAGCATTTAAGAGCATATGCAGAGCACTGTTTTTAGATATCGCTTATGTGTGCGTGCATGTCTGTGTTTTGATAAATGTTGCATGATTAGTAAAATTACTAAGTACGTGCATGACAGGATATATTTTGCTTGACACAAAGATTTTATTTAGCACTTGCCATGTTGAGCTAAAGACAACATAGCTGAGTGATTCTTTGAAAGATTTTCTTTGCAGTTATTCACATTCTGTTTCTTGCTGAATTTGGGCAAGTTATCGAAGCATAGCACCGATTGATGCATCATTCAGTTTTCAACTTGAAGTGTTAACTAAAGACACTTCAAACTTTATTTCCCCTGGTAAGCCATCCAGAACTACCAACTTTAAAATACTCTCAATTCTGAATAGAAGCCAGAATTTGATAGATATTCCAAAGTATTTCAGAAAGCTCTAACACCAGTGTTCTTAGATAAACCTTATCTCCATTATATATGAGGACAGATTTATAACACTCTAGTACAACACATTTCTGAAAGAATTAAGAATTGAAAGAAAAAAGGGAGTTCCCATTGTGGCTCAGTGGTTTAAGAATCCGACTAACCTCCATAAGGATGCAGGTTTGATCCATGGCCTCTCTCAGTGGGTTAAGGGTCCGGCATTTTCATGAGCTGTGATGTAGGTCACAGACATAGCTCAGTTGCTGTGGCTCTGGCCTAGGCTGGTGGCTACAGCTGTGATTTCACCCCTCGCCTAGGAACCTCCATGTGCCGTCCGTGCAGCCCTTAAAGACAAAAAAAAAAAAAAAAAAAGGAACAGTACTAAAATTGTTTTCTGTAAATAACGCAAACCAAAATAACCTTACATGACTTGCAAAATGCAAAATCATCATCAAGCATAAGTGGATATAGTTTAATTTGGATTACTTGAGCAAATATTAGATATATAAAATACTGATGGAGATAGTAAAAAAGCACAAACTTCCAATTATAAGAGAAATTATACTAAGGATGTAATGTCCAGCTTAATATAATTAATACTGCTATAAGTTATATCAGAAAGTTATTGAGAGTAAATCTTGTGTTCTCATCACAAAGAAGAAACACATTTTTTTATTTTTTTACCAGTTTGAAATTAAGAAAATCACCTATTTTCATTAAACTAATTGTAATTTTTTCATGATGCATGTACATCAAATCATGCATATATATATATGTTATATACATTTTATATACAAATTTACAATTATATGCAATTTTTTTCTCTTTTTTTAGGGCCTCACCCTAGACATATGGAGGTTCCCAGACTAGGGGTCGAATTGGAGCTACAGCTGCCGGCCTATGCCACAGCCACAGCGATGTGGGATCCGAGCCCCATTTGCAACCTACAACACAGCTCGTGGCAACGCCAGATCTTTAACCCACTGAGCAAGGCCTGGGATCAAACCTGCAACCTCATGGTTCCTAGTCGGATTCATTTCTGCTGCGCAACGCCTGAAACTCCATACAATTTTATCTCGGTAGAAATGGACAAAAAAAAAAAAAAAAGAGCAGAGCTGAGCTAGAGAGAAGGAAGTTGCCAGGTTGGAGTAGCTGATTAAGGAAACAAGTTTGACTTCTTGGAAGGAACAGTCAAGGATAATGTAAGTACGAAATACTATAAGGATAGTGGCAAGGATCTGGGCAGAACTGGAGAATGTCTCACTGGTAAAGGAACTCTGGGAGGGGGGAAAGGCCTCCTTCCATTTTATGGACTCCAGCTCAGGGAACATGAGGTAGGAGAAGGGCTGGAAGGGGAAAATTAATGAGTACTGAGAGGAAAAAAAAAATGACTTTAAGATTTCCCACCTTTCTTTTATGAGAAGGTGTCAATAGAGACACCTGGGAGAAACTGGCCCAAAGGCTTCAATAAGAAGATCTCCAAATGGAGGCAACTGGGCTTGGAATACAGATACACAGGAGAATACCACAGGCAAAGAGGACATGAGTTCCTTTTTTTCTTTTTAGGTCCATTACATATGTCTATTTTTGTTGTTGTTGTTGTTGTTGTTAAAGCATGGTTGATTTGCAGTGTTAATGTCAATGTCTGCTGAATAGGATAGGATAGTGACTCAGTCATACACATATATACATTCTTTTTCTCATACTATCTTCCATCATGTTCTATCCCAGTGGATCTGAGTTATGATGGCAACTGCCTTCTGAGAGTGAACTTCACTGGTTGTGCACCAAGCCTGATGTGGGGAAAGCAGTTTTCCCTCTTGAGGTCACAAGGTAAAACCTTTGTAATTGGCCATAGTGGAGCCTGAAAAAAATTGCACATAAGATTTTCACCTGGAGTCAGCTCCTTCTTATTCACAAGAATTTAAGTAATTTTTGAAAGAAAGAAAATTTTTAAAAGAAAAATTAAAAAAAATTTAATGCCTCATTTTGATCTCACTTATTTTTAAAAATTATGTAATAACATTTTGTCATATATATTGGTACAGATAAATGTACTGTTACAGATGAAGTTAAGGAAAAATTAATGTGAACTAGTATACCTTAGAAATATTTTGTAAATATTTGTAAATTGAGCTTAATAGAATGAAATGATATAAAATGTACTGATGAAGTCAAAAGACTGTGGCGTCCTTTTTAAATTATCCAACCAAAAATATGGTTTCCCTCAGTGAAATTTCAAAGTCAAAAATAACATGTAACAGAATTCCCATTGTGGCACAGTGGGTTAAGAACTCGACATAGTGTCCATGAGGATGCAGGTTCTATCCTTAGCTCTGTGGTTTAAGGACCCAGAGTTGCTGCAAGCTGCAGCATAGGCCACAGCTGCAGCTCCAATTTGACCCCTAACCTGGGAACTTTCATATCCCACAGGTGTGGCTGTAAAAGAAAAAAAAAATGTAACATGTAACAGTTAACATAAACTAAATTATACTTGGTGTTCAATAATTTCACATCATCAGTATTTTAATCATTTAATAAATAAAAATGTAGAAGTGCCTACTTCTTTGGTAAATTTGAATATCATAAAAAATTAGTACAGTTTGGTTGGGAAGCCAAAAAGGAGTATAGGAAATAGCGTGCAATTCTTATAGGATAATGAAAAGATCATAATGGACAGTAGAGAAATGCACACTTGGAGATCATATTGATTTGGGGGAGAGGAGCATTAAATGACAGAATGAAAAATTTGAACTTTATCTGAAAAAGAAGTCGAAGCTCTGATAAATATCTTGTTTAAGGAAAGAAAGTAATGAAGTAGTGTGCATATGCTCGCTCTATATATATTGTATATATATTTGAGTATACATATACATTCAAATAAAATTCCCATACCAAAAATCCACCCTTCTAAAATGTGAAATCCATGTTATTTTAGTATGTTCAGAGTTTTGCAACATTCACCACTGCCTAATTTTAGAAAATTATCATTGCTATGAAGGAGATATTTTAGGTAAATTAATCTGACAGCAGAATACTTGGATGGAAGAAGTTATAGTAGATATAATAAAAGGGAAAGAAACCTAATTCAAATAAGCCTTGACATGAATGCCCATGAACTGCCAGGAAAGGTTGCACATTTATGGAAAAGTCACTAATTCATCTAGGTTTCAGAAACACTTGGCCTCTAGGACTTAGTACTAATAATTTCTTTAAGTTCCACACCCTTCGTTGACTTTGTCAAATCCTTCCTCTCTCATTGTTTTGCTATGGCTTCTCTCAGGAGAGAGAGAGAGAAATAGAGATGTTTATTTTCCCTTGTTGCATTTAAAAAAAAAATCAGTGGGAAGATGCGTTTTGGGTAATGTGCTAGCAGTGGTAGGACCTGTCCATTCCGGATAGGAGTGACATCATGTAGGAAAATGGCAGAGCTCAGAAAACTGAGCTTTGATATCAAACAACAGGTGATGGAGAGCTCAGATGAAATTAATAAGCCCTATTCATGTCATGAACTAATGATGCTGTGAAATGTATATATGAATACACAAAATAGAGCTATTGTTAGCTGCTGTAACTCTTTGGGACTTTTTAAAGATTTTCTTGTGGAGGAAATGTGTTAGCAAGTACATTTCTGCAGTATTAAAAGAACATTGATCACTAAGTTTATGATTTTGACTAATTCCTAGTATTTGGGGGAAAAAAAAAGATGGTGATAATTTGGAAAGCATGAAGTTGGGATTTTAGTTTTAAAAGAATGATATGGAGTTTGGGATAGAGTTGAGTGAGCACTGACTATAATAATAGTGGAGAAAAGGAAAACAAAATTATAGTCATAAATTTGTATAATAATACATATATTCCATTCAATAGCATTAAGTGGGTGTACCAAATAATGTCAAAATGAATATGTTAAATAATGAGTTGCTGTATTAGAGCTTCTTGGTTAGACATTTAAAAATGACTATAAATAATTAGTAACATCTAATTTGTTAGTGATAGAAAAGTGAAGAAATTGACTATAATCTTCCCATGAATACTTTGTAAACATATTATCCTAAGATGTTTAATGAATTTTGTAAAACTCAGCTTCACTTTTAATATGTAAAATGTGATCATATTACAAATCTTAATTTTTTTGAAAAATCTAATTTAATTTGTGGAGACTGCAGAGAGAGTGAGGTATATCATTATTTGCACACACAAAAATGAACTGCCAAGTATGTTTGACATTAATTGCAACTGCTACCTAATTCTGTAACAGAAATAAAATAGGAAGACCTATTTTGGTAGTGCATTTTCTGAACATTATGTCTTAGACAAAGTAACAAGTCAGAAAATATTCCTAAATTGAGCTTAACAGAGGAATTGATATAAAACTACATATTAATGTCAATACACTGGAGACAAAAGAATATGACTGCTTATGAAAATTACTCTACAAAAACATTGTCTCTCTGAATGAATTTCAAAGCCAAAAGTAACATGTGGCAATTAACATATACACTAAATTCCACTTAGTGTTCAACAGTTTCACATCATTGCCATTTGATTCATTTAATAAATAAAAATGAAAATAGAAATGCCTGCTGCTTTGATGATTCATTGCAAAATATTTAGCTTATTTTCTCAAGTCCTCAATTTACTTTGCACATTTGTAAAAAATAAATTCCACATTCAATTGCTTTGGAAAATATGCTATTATAATTTAATCTTGTTAAATATTATTTACAAGCATTGCTATTTATGTCAAATGTGCTTGTTTCCTTAGCACTTCTACATTTAAATAGAAAACAAACAGCTTCTTTTATCCACTTATTTAAATTTTTATCTATGTAGTGCCAAAACATAACAATTTAACACATTCAGATTGATATAGTCTGTTTCCATGTGAAAAATATTCACGTAGAGAGCAAAGCAATTTATTTTCCATTGAGAAAGTTTAAGTGGATGAGAGGTGGGAAACACTACTATTTTGTTCCGATCTGAATAAGCACTCAGACCATATAACAGCAATCTGGCCACATAACAGCAAGCATCCTCGTTTGCTCTACACAGCGATAGGGCAAGCTTTTGTTTAGGACACACACTTTGGAAATCTTTAAAATAGGGATATCTTGGTGAAGAGGTAGTCAAGAAATGCTCCTATATTTGAAAACTACCCTTGCTTTAGGAACACATCAAAATTGTACAGTTGTGATTTTTTTTTTCTACGCTTATTTTATTTCTAGCTGACGGACTGCTAAAGGGAATAAAAGATATGCCAGGGAGAAAACCACTTGCCATACAACATTTGGATAATCTTTTATAAGACAAATATCTTGACATGTAAGTTTCTGCGAGGTGTTAGAATATGGAGTGCAGAAATCCCTTCCCCAGTTGAAATATGGTATAAAGGAATCTTGAAGTGTGTATATAAAATGGCATCATTTTTCTCACGTCATAAGAAAATAATAAGTAGATCTCATGAATTAAAATGATGGTGAGTATCATCGCATAAAGTGACTAAGCTAGATCATCTCTTGTTGGCTTGTTTGTTTTAATTTTTTATCTTTTATATGTGATTACTTTCAGCTAATACTAGGCAATCCCATAGTAAATTCAGGATTATGCAATTATATATACTGTAGTCCCAGAGTTATTTCAAAGTTAATAATAAACCAGAATTACATTTCTATATTCACCAAAATTCCTTCAGAAGTTCCAAGTGAAAAAAGACTTTAATCAGCTTAGTTGACTTCAATGTTTTTTAAAAAGGCAAAAGGCCGAGAGTCTTATGAAACTGTTATGTATCCATATCAAAATGTTTCAGAAATGCACTGCTCTTACATATAAAAAAGGCACTTTGGCTGCACTTTGGAATCAAGGCGTTAAAATGTACAGCTTGTATGACTTGACTTTAATGGGCTGTCAACTGTCTAGGCGGCTGCAGTACAAAGCTAGGCAAGACTTTAATCTTCAAAGAAAAAAAAAAAGTAAAGAGAATGAATTTAGCTATTAGCTTGAAGGTAAAAACAAATGAAAAGAGAAGGTGAAAGCAAACAGTGTTAGAGTTTCTTAGTTTTCTTACTAGAAATCTAAAATTATGTTACTAATGTACAGCAAATTATGTATATATGCAAGTATAATACATTTTCTAAGAATAAATTCCATAATAAGTTATTAACAACAGAATCGATTTATAATTCTGAACATTTAAAGTATCTGTTTTGAGCATATTTAGGTTTGATTTTTACTTGCAAAGAAAGTTTTTCACTTTTATAATCTGCAGAACTCATATAGTATTGATACAAATATAAATTATTAATAATTATATCAAACATTAACTCTGAAATCCTTGAGATAGAGATTTCTAGTTTCTTTTCAAAGATCTTTAAGATATTTAGGCCTTTACTACACTGTCAATTCACAGATTACCTTGCTTTTTAAAATTTACTTAGTTCTAGTTAATTCCTTCTTTTTTCTTAAATTTATTTATTTGTTTACTCTTATCAAATAGTCTTAATTGTAATCAATTGTTATCTCCCCAATACATTATTTTTTTTCTACTGTACAGCATGGTGACCCAGTTACACATACATGTACACATTCTTTTTGCTTACATTATCATGCTCCATCATAAGTGACTAGACATAGTTCCCAGGGCTACACAGAAGGATCTCATTGCCAATCCATTCCAAAGGCAATAGTCTGCATCTATTAACCCCAAGCTCCTAATCCATCCCACTCCCTCCTCCTCCCCCTTGGCAACCACAAGTCTCTTCTCCAAGTCTATGATTTTCTTTTCTGTGGAAAGGCTCATTTGTGCCATATTAGATTCCAGATATAAGTGATATGATATGGTATTTGTCTTTCTCTTTCTGACTTCAGTTGGTATGAGAGTCTCTAGTTCTATCCATGTTGCTGCCAATGGCATTATTTTGTTCTTTTTGATGGCTGAGTAGTATTCTGTTGTATATATATACCACATCTTCTGAATCCAATCATCTGTTGATGGACATTTGGGTCATTTCCCATATCTTGGCTGTTGAGACTAGTGCTGCAATGAACATGCGGGTGCATGTGTCTTCTTCAAGGAAAGTTTTGTCCAGATATATGCCCAAGAGTGGGATTGCTGGAGTTCTCATCTTGGTGCAGCAGAAACAAATCCAACTAGGAACCGTGAGCTTGCAGGTTTGATCCCTGGCCTCGCTCAGTGGGTTAAGGATCCAGCGTTGCTGTGAGCTGTAGGTTACAGATGCAGCTCAGATCTGGCATTGCTGTGGCTCTGGCATAGGCCGGCAGCAATTGGACCCCTAGTCTGGGAACTTCCATATGCTGCGGGTGCAGCCCTTAAAAGACAAAAGACAAAAAAATAAAAGAGAGAGTGGGATTGCTGGGTCATATGGTAGTTCTACAGATTCTAAATGAGTGCTTTTTATTACCTAATTATTTAGATTACCTTTAGATTTCATGTATTTTTTTTTTTGCTATAGAAAAACTAAGTCAGTTATCTTGGAATTTCCAAGATAAGTTAGTTTTTTCCATGTTCCAAGATAAGTTAATTTTCTTCTAAATAGTGCCTATTCTGGTGATAATCTTTTTTCCCAATTTTTTTGGTCAAATTTAGTATTTCTACATTTTATCATAATATATGAGTACTGTTTGTAGTTTTAATTTAAAACTTGATTTTACTAAAGAAATACATACACATTGGATTTTATATAAATAATTTCACAGTTACTTCATCCCCCATACACGTTTGTTTGTAGACACGATTTATTTAAATAGCATGTTTAATAACTTTTTTCAGTTCACTGCAGAGTTGAATGAATGGATGAATAGATGGATGAATGGATGAAAAGCAATATAAACAGACAAGCAGACAAATTTTTGACCAAAGTAAAATTTCATTCTTGATTTTTTTCTCCAGAAGACTCAAATATGCTTTAAGTCTTTTCACACTTTTTTCTTTCACATTTATCAAGTACAGTTAAATCACAGGGTTTTTTTTAACTTTGACCTCCATTATAGTTATAATGGATATTTACATTCACAGACTTTTATTGTGCTATACACATAAAAAAAAATACAGTTTGCTATAGGTGTGTCATATATCTATGACAGAAAAATTTATGAATGAAGAAATTAAATTAGCTATTTTTAGTGAATTTATATTAATCCCCCTAGTAATCATCTTCTATTATCTAAGTGTGAGACAAACTTTGTTAATTAATTTTAGAACATTTAATAGTGTTCAGTCTCCAGATTTAATTTCTTCAATTTCCAGGATAAAAATATATTGCATACATTTTTTTTGTTTCCTTTTAGTGATATACCAGGTAATCTTTAATATCTCAATTAAATATTATTTCCTTATTAAAAATTCTTTCAGTAGTCTCCATTCTTCTAAAGTTCAAATAACTTAACATGGTACTCAACAGCATGGCCTTTCTGAAACTGCAAACCATTCTTATTTTTTCTGTTCCACTGGACACACAAAGAAATAGGCAGTCATAGCACATTAGGGAACACATGTGGGAAAGGATGAAATCTGCAAATGCCACTACATCTAGCCCAGTAGGTGAACACATTTTCCTTTAATTTTCTAAGCAATTATTTTACAATTACAAAAGTAATAAAAAGCATACAGTAAAATTCAAACAAGAAAATAATATATAACAATAATTTAAAATAGTAATTTTATTTGTCAAGTCAATGTCCTTCCTTCCTAGAGTAACTGTATTAGCAGTTTGGCATATGTGTTGTATGATTTTTAAACAGCTGATTATGTATTCACAAGGTGTGTGCATGTACATACACATAGATTTTACTTTGCAACTTCATCTTTTCAACAATAAAAAAGCTATCAATACGTTTCTACGTCCATGCTACCCATCAACCCTGTTCTGTTTAGTGGCTGCATAGTGTCTCTTACTGTGACCACAGCAGACTTTATTTAATGATTTCTTTATGAATATTTATTGTTTTTACCATCAAACGCTCTTAGGAATTTTTCTTCATTACTAACTGCTGAAAGTTCTGTGGTCAGTTCTTGCGGAGGTTCCCAAATGCTTGTGGAGGTTTCCATAATTCTCATTTGTGCTTCTAATGTCTCTTCCAAATTTCTTTATTAAAATACTGCCTTTCTTCAGTTTAATTTTATTTTATAAGTTTATATACAATTTTATTTTTTTTAATTTTAATTATTTATATAAAATTTTAGTGATGAGTTCTTTGTCAGCAACTGAGCTTCTAAAACAATATAAACTAGGAAATGTATGTTGAGTTCAAAGATAAATGAATAAATAAATTTCTCATCACCAAGTCACCGTTGTTCAATTTTCAGATAAAAATTTTAATTCATTTCTTTCTAATTAAGACTGTCAAATCAACCACTGCTTTATTATTTTTACTTTTCCCTTTATGCACAGCTGGCCTGTTAATTTTTCTCTGTTTTCCTGTGATTTAGCTATTCATTCAGAACCAGTCAAGCCAGATGCCAGACACAGCAGGCTGTTAGATTGGCAAGCTCTCTGCCCTCAAATTTTTTAGTGTAAGAGATAAGAGACAATCATACAGTTATAACTTTTCATATATTTTACTAAGGCAAACTGGAACTTTGTAGTAATATAGTAAGGAGACCTAATTTAATTTATCACACAGTTACCGTATCACACAGAACCCTGAATATTAAAATTTTGGGGTTTTTTTCTTCATAGCATTGAGATCATTTTAACATATTTACAGTGGGATGACATGCTCAGATTTTCATTTTGAAAGAACCCAAGCTGTAATATGTATTATATATACTGAAATATATAATGCAATATATACATATTATACTCTACTATATGTACATCTCTCTGTGTGTGTGTATAGTGAAAATTATAAAAATATATGTAGGAATGCAAGAGGATGTTGTATCAGTACAGGAAAAATGGTATGGTAGCTAGGTTATAAATAGTAAGGATAGAATGGAGAAGTTCGTATATACAGAGGTAAAATTTTCAAGACTTGATGTGGGACCACATATTAGGCTCTAAAGGAAAGTGAAATGGCAAGGATTGGCTCCACCTTTTGTATTTTGGCTTCAACATCTGAATGGATGAGAGAGCAAAGTTTGATAAGTAACATAAAAAACCCAAATATGTTGGTGAGTTTGGAGTTCATTTCAGACATCCAAGTTGGTAGATGCTTAATAAGCAGTTGGTTATTCTGATCTGTAACTTTGTAGGTTCTCATACACATCAGAGATGTATTAAAACTAGAAAACTCCAACTTCAAGAAGTAACAAAAATCAAAATAATGAAAAATTATTAATGGAACATAAGTATATGAGGAAAATGAATTATATAATTTTAAAACTATGGTTTTTTTCTAAAATTTACTGCAGATAAGTAATTATCAAACAAATCTACATAGAACACGCAGAAAAAGTTAAAATGCTGTTTTAACATTTCTGAATTTTTGACGACAATTCAGATTTAAAGCTTTGAAGTTTCTTATTTGATGTGTTTTCAAAATTAGCTTCTCTATTTAATATAGTCCTCTCCTTTTACTTTGCATTCATAAAAATAATGGGTTTGTAAATACAAAATGGCTTTATTTGATGGTACATTGGTGGAAAAGAAGAAAGGTGAGAGGATTATATGACAGAACTTGATTTGGAGATTTGTGGATGATTTCATTTCCATGTTAACTTTTATTTGAACTAAATCCAGATAAGGCCAGTCTCTATTTACTCTACTTCATGTAAAGGAGTATTTGAAAGATACATTTCTCAAAGCAGAGCTTTGATGCTTAACTCTGAATCAGCAGAAAGTCATTTTATTCAGAATTCAAAAGTATGCTTTCGCTTCTGTTATTTCTGACTGCTGTCTCATGCTATCAGCCTCCTAGAGAAAGCATATACCCCTCTGACTTCTGGCAGATAAAAAATAGCCAAGTAGATCCCCCAAAAGTCCAAAATTAGATACCAGCTTTTTGCATTGTACAATTTTGCAGACACATAGTCTCCTTTCGAGCTGTTGATCAAGTTACAAAAATTGGTACAAATTTAATCTTAATGTCCCTCATGATGTCTACCTAATATTTAATATCAGAAGGAAGTAATTTGTTCATTTAAAGTTTCATTCACTTAGATTTCTTTAAGTGCATTGTAGTGTAAATTATATTTCACTTACAGGAATAGTTTTTCTCATCTTAATGAGCAATTCCATTTTAAACTTTAAATAGGAAAAAATACAATTAACCCATATTGAAAGTAATAAGGTTTGTATTTAAAACCATGAGTTTCCATTTGGTAAGAAAGCTTTATGCTTTCGCTTAAAAAAATTATGCATAGGAGGTCTCCAAGAGAAGAGACCTCAGCTAACATCCTTAATGCTGATGTACAAGTTGTAGATTTGATCAAAGTCTTAGTTATTTGAATTTAAAAATACAGCGATATGCGTAACAGAAAATCTAGCAGAATATGTTAAGAATAATAGGCAATAATAATAAAAGTAAGAATGCATCCTTGGAATAAAAGGGATAAAGAGTCAATCATTTTTGTTTTAAGGCTCCCTGGCTGTCTAAAATTGACAGAGAATTCACTTTTCTTGAAGAGGATTGTGAACGTGAAGGGTTAGAATTATGGGGAAATAAAAAGCAAGAAAAGCAAGAGCAGGCACTGAACAAAGCTGTACTTATTTGCATTCTACTTAGTGTGTTCAAAGCTCTTTCCACTTAGAATTATTCCCTGCTATCTTTTCAGTCCCCTTCCCTGTGTCACTAAGTTCTTCTAAATATCTGTTCAACTCTTTTAATGCCTATAAAATGCACCCTCCATAGATATTTTAAACTGGCCTCTGTTAATGTTTGTGACAAAAAGAAAATATGGAAACAGATGGTTTGAACAACTCAAGAAAAGTTGAGTATTACAGTATTACTGACAATATCCAGAATTCAGCTCATAATGTATTCATACATTCATTCATTTAACATTGGGGCCCATTACATGCCAGTTTCCATTCTAGATTCTTAGGATATACTGGGAAGCCAAACAAAAACATGCACATGTGTGGCTTAAATTGTAGCATGATGTAGAAATAATGTTCTGACATTACCTGGGTATTTTAAAGAGGTAAATATCATAATAACCCCTATAGTGGCTAATGTAGCTTGCCTTCAGGAGGCAAACTTCAGTAGGAGCACGTTCTCTATTCAGGTGCCATTCTGAGTTTCTTCAATATCAGGAGGCTACTATAACAAATAAAGGGAGAATATACATGGTACTGAATCTTTTGTATACTGCCTAAAAATCTGTGCAAAAGTACCAAATAACGTACAATAATGATTATTTTAAATAGTATTTGCAACCATTTTATAAATCCTTGCTTTAAATGCATTTAGGCTTTTTTTTTTTTTTTTTTAAGGCTGTTGTCTCTTTTCAGAGTCTAAAACAGCATTTGTATGAGAACATTGAGGACAGATTGCATGGTGCGAGGGGTGGGAGGAAGAAATATTTTGTTGTATATATTCTTAGGTTGTTCCTGAGGCTTGTGAAAAGCTACAGGAGAGAGGAAATCATGAGGACAAAAATCTTAACAACAACAAACAAAAACTATTTACAGTGTCAATAAAATACAGCATGATGCTCTGTGCCTTTGTTATAGTGTAGGAAAAAAATGTTTAAAAGACATAAATTTATGTGAACCGCTGAGTTTTTCTGACAATTTTTATTTCTTTGACTTTGCAAGTGTAAACAAGATAAAAGAAATATGGTGCATATATTACTGTAGCATGGGCAGACTTGGATTTTATGAATCTCACTGCAACAGAAGTTCTTGTGGTGGGTCAGTGGAAGAAAACTGACCCACCAAACTCTACAGATAATGCAAACCAAAGAAGCAACAATTACTTTCCCATCACATCATCTTTCTACTTAGTTATAAAAGCATTAAAGTGAGCTCATTTATCAGGTGATGATAAGCAAATTAACTCATGCAATAAACACTTTACTGAATGCTTATCAAGTGGCTGAATTATTTGGTAGTAATCAAGACTGAAATTCATGAGACAATAGACGGTTATTTGATTAAGTATGAAAGTAGATGATGTTGGTGCCCTATCCAGATCTCCTATACCAGAATATGTACCCATCCTCCAACTGCTGTAAGTACTGGGTGCTAATGCTCATAGCTGCCCCCTTTCCTACATATTTGCTTCTGGCAAACAGAAGCCACCTTTGTTGGGAGGTTACACATTTACTCATCCGCTCCAGGGGTGGGCGGGGGCAGTCACCATCCACTGAATGGCTGGTTTAAATGTATCTTTACTTCAAAAAGGCAACTCTGCAGTACAGTTTATATTTCAGAGGCTCCCTCTCTGTAGATCAACCAAAAGCTCTTGATTGGAGCTGATAACATTGGTTGACCAATCACCATTATACTTTACCCACTTCATATTGTTTTTTTTTTTTTCATAAAAAGCAGTCCCTTAGTATATCACTGGTACCCAAATCTCCTTCTGAGGTTCTGCTTCTAGGAAATTTGAACTAAGGCCAATATTATGAGCTTTTGAAGTAATGCATACTTTGTACCTTCCAATAAATTGCCTAAGCTATGGGCATAGATCTCTTTCCTTAGCCTTCCCTTGTCTTCTTTCTTTCTTGGTGTGGTGACATGAGGATTTCTCAGGAATAAGCACATATCTGACGTACTTATTGAGCACGTGTTCTGTAATGAGGTCAACAAACTTTTTCTGTAAAGAATCATATAGTAAATATTTTTTTTGCTTTACTGGTCATAATGTCTTAGTCATAGTTACTGTACTCTTGTAGTGTGAAAAGAATCATTGATAATACATAAGCAAATGGATGTGGCTCTGTTCAAGTTAAACTTTAGTGAAAAAAACAGAAGACAGGTGGATTTAACCACAACTTGCTGACCCATGTGCTATGGTGTCAACCCAATTTACTCAATCTTAATCACCAAGGAGTATACCTTGGTACACTTTATGAAGCTCCAAAAGTGATTCTGTTAAAATCCACATATTTGCTATTATGTTCTATTTCCTTTCATTAATTTTATATTTTGAGCACTTTTTTTTTCTCTTTTGTGTTCTTAAATTGTAGCTCTACCATTATGTTAATGTTTTTGCTGTTTTCATTATACTTTGATGTTTTTTTCTGCTCTATCATTGATCTCTGCTCTTTGCTTAAATTTTCATTTTTATCAGTGCTTAATCATTCGCGCTTTGAGAAAAAAAGTAAATCCCTCAGGAAATATAATGGTGTAGGTACATTAAGAACTGGCTGGAAGACTCTTCTCCCAGAAAAAAAGAACAAGCTCTGCCATGTTTTGTTTATGGTGTACAATATTCCACCTGGAGCAAAATTATTTAAAGCTGTTTCTAGGTTTATGATATAGTGACATATAACCTCTGATTGTCTTAATATTAACGTACTGTTTTAGTACAGAGTGGGTATCAATAAATGTCAGGTGAGCAAATTTATCTTTAAGCCACTCAGCCTATAAAATCTCCTATTCTGGGGTTGTTGATTTATGGTGCATGTCTTCCAGACCATTCTTTCTATCAATAGAATGTAAAGTTAATAGTTAAAAATAAAAAAAAAAAAAGATTTTTTAACTCTTCATTTATATTCAGAAGTCAATCATCAATACCCTTATCCAAAAATATGCTATATAAATGTACTTTATTCCAGTTTCCAAGAACACTTATTTAGATGATCTATTATTTTTATTACTGCCATCATATCTTGTTCATGGGAGGTTAATTTATAAATAAACAGGCTCTACTGAGTTTTCATTTCAAAAATATCATTGGCATTTTATTGGTAATGATAGTGCACCATACATTTTCATAGTTTTTATTGCTGGACATGTGATATCACATTGATTTGCTATTTGGAATTCTGATATTATAAGTGCTAAAAGTTAGTCTTTCTTTCTCCCCTCCTCATCCTTCCCATTTTCCTTCTTTTTCCTATTGTGTGATTAAAGTTGTAGAAGATATCTAAAGTGATGCTATAAAACCAAGGGAAATTGTTCAGTGAAAAAAAGACAAAAATTCTAATTCAACTTCAAAAGTATGTCTGTAATTGTCATTTGAAAATGCTTAGCATAATTGCACTATTTGACATACTCAATTCCTTCTTTCTAACAAATACTTTTTAAGCTTCTTGATGGATACTAAATTATTAAATATAATTGTGATAACATGTCTTTCTAGTAGCTTAATAATTTCTTCTCAAATTAATGCCATACTAAATACACCACTGTGTTAATGTTTTCCTTCCAATTCATATATTTTAAATATATAGACTATGGCTAAACTCATGAAAGAATCAAATAAATCCAAAATAAAATGGTATTATAAAATCTTGCAAGTTATAGTCTGATAACTGCATGCTTTTATGATACAGTATTTCCTATAGTGAGCTATTTTTCCTTGTTCACTCACTAATTTATTTCCACAACCAAGTACATATTGACAACTATTTAGACGTTACTTGTTTCAGATGACAACATTTTGAAAAGGAGATAGGAAATAAAAAATAAAACATTAGCTCTTCTCTAGAGGAATTTAGTATCAGAGGGAGAAAGATGAAAAAGAACAACTCCAAACTAAGGTTTAAATGAGTGACTGGAAATATTTACAAATAAAAGGCTCTGAGGATTAAGATATTGAGGATATGTAAGTTGAAAACCAAGAAATCTCCTAAAGAAAACCCTTGCTGTACAGTAGAAAATTGACAGAACACTGTAAACCAGCTGTAATGGAAAAAAATAATCATTAAAAAAAAAAGAAAGCAACACTTAAATTTCATCTAGAAAATGAGTAAGATTTCTCCAAGTAGTGATATTAGGGAGGGCAGACAAGGTAAAATGTGACCCTAAATTAAAGCATGGAGGCAACCAGCCTGAAACCTATTAAGAGAAAACATTAACATTGTTTGATATAAAATATGTATAAAGGATAGCATTTCCAAAATGGTAGCATAAGGACCTCCACAAACCCTTTCCCCAGAGTAACAACCCTAATTGGTGAAACTATAGGAAAAAAAATTATAGTCTCTTGAAATTGTTCTAAAGGCATATAACACATGGAGAAACATTTATTTAAGAAAAACCACCAAGTCTCAGAACAGTGGGAGTTTATGTCATTTGAGCCATCACCTCCCCTGATCTCCCCAGCACAGCTTGACAGAAGTTCTATCTATCCCAGGCATGTGCAGCCAAGAGTGATACCTGGGTCCTAATCTAGGGCTCTGATTTCTCCTAGAAGGAGTAGGCCACTACCATTCCTCATGCTAAATCCCCATTCCCACATCTAGCTCTGTCATACAGAAGTTCAGTTCTAGACAAGAGGAACAGAGACATCCAGGGCTCTCTTCTTCTACCTGTCCCTCTTCTGAAAGATAGATGCTCTGCTCTAGGCATGGTAGGCCAGGAGTACTGAGCCCTGATCCTTCTCACTCCAGCTTGTTATAGGGAGGAGGTTCCCACTCAGAGATAGGAGCACTAAGAGTGACAGAGGTACCTTCTCTTCCTAATAATAATAATAATAATAATAATAATAATATAACCCAATATAAAAAATAAGCAAAGGATCTGTGGAGATGTTGCTCCCAAGGTGATGTACAATAGCCAATAAACACAATAAGGGATGCTCAATATCATTAGCAATTAACTTACTAGGAATGTATAAATCATAAATTTGCTATGTGAATCCTAGTTTCAGGTATACTATGTATAGAATGGATAACTGAAAGGACCTGCTATATAGATAAACCACAGGGAAATCTATTCAATATGCAGTAAAAACCTGTATGGGAAAATTATGTATATAATTATATAATTATACATATATGAAACTGATTCACTTTTTCGTACACCTGAAACTAATACTACATGGCAAGTCAATTACACTCCAGTGACATTTTTTAAAAATTGTAATATAATTAGAGCAAAAAGGGGTATAGATATCATCTGAAACACTCAAGAAATATTCATACCAAAATATCATTATCATTTTTATCTTTTTTAGAGCATGTAAATAATAAGAGAACACTGATTTTGCATGAGGGAAATATTTATAGTTACGTTTATTGGATACTTAAAAGATGACTAATAGCCAGGCAAATATAGAGAGGGTCCTGGCATAAGCCCAGGCAGCAGGCTTAGAAAATTGTGGAGAAGTATGGTATGTAGAAACCCCAAATGAACCCTGGTGAAACATATGACTAGTGACAAAAATGGATGCTTGATAGATAGAAGATAGATATCCAGATTGTGAAAGTCCTGTAATGTCCATAATGCCTTATCACTTTTTAGCTTTTGCTTAAGAAAATAATTATTCTGTAGCTGTGTAACTATCTCCTGTCTTTTATAGAGTTTGTTTGCTGTGTCCCCTTCACACTTGGCACAGTATCTGATGTATGATAAGCACTTAGTCAACATTCGTTGAATTAATAAAATAATGGCTCTAGATATGTATTCCCCACATATAAGACCTACATAATTTATATCTTGTGTGGAGCCACAAAATAGAGATATTAAAAACTGACTCTTTCTTTGTATCATCTCTCAAGGCTTTGCTGAAAGTATCTTTATCCCCATGATCACAAGACTGTGATGTGACTCACATGCTAAATAAAATGGGTCAAGTTACCCTATAACTAGCCCACATATGAATACATAATAATATACAATATTAATATTATGGCATGCATATTCTTTAAGTGATTAAAATATTGCAAGCATTAAATATTTTTTTACTTATATCTGAACCAAAATTATAAATATCACAGCAGCATTGTCCTATGGACTTTAAAAACAAGTCTATTTTCCAGATTTCTTTCATTTTTTTATCTTAATGATTTTTACTTTTTTCCGTTATAGCTAGTTTACAGTGTTCTGTCAATTTTCTGTTGTTACAGCAAGGTGACCCAGTCACACATGCATATATACGTTCTTTTTTCTCACGTTATCATGGTCCATCATAAGTGACTAGATATAGTTCCCAGTGCTATACAGCAGGATCTCATTGCTTATCCAGTCCAAAGGCAATAGTTTGCAAAATTGCAGTCCATCCCACTCTCTCCCTCTCCGCCTTGGCAACCACAAGGTCTGTTCTCCAAGTCCATGATTTTCTAAGATATTTTTTTTTTAATTGCAGAAAATGTCATGTGTGGTCACACTTTATTAGTCTATAAAATCATAGTTTTAAAATCCTGGATTATATCAGCCAAGAATGAAATTTAAATGTGCTGTCTAGCCAGATGCAGCTGTTCCTTGGCCCATGTTCCATATACAAGGATTTGTCAGATTTGAATCAGTACCCTCTGCTGAAGATAAAACTGTATTGGGGTGGTCATACAATTTTGAGGACCCTGGAGGGAAATTGCTTAGCAAAACAGCAGTTGTTTCACCTGCATAGCCTGGGAAGCCTCTAAAGCCTCTTCAAGCAGCTGTGAAAGCTAATTTGAGCAACTGATCTATCTTTCTCTCTATGTGTTTCTGTGACACCTATTAGCATAGTTTTTATGTGTTTCCATGACATTTATTAACACAGTGTGGAGATGCATAGGCAAAAGCCTTTTAGAGGGAAAGAAAACTAAGTCTATTTCCCTACCCACTGGTAATGTATTAGATGATAGAAAGTGTTGATTAGGGTGGGTGGGAAGAAGGGGAATTGAATGAAGGTGTCCAAAGGGTACAAACTTCCAATTATGTACAACTGATTAATGTAATGAACACTGCTGTATGTTATATAGGAAAGTTGAGACAGCAAATCCTAAGAGTTCTTATCACAGGGATTTTTTTTTCTTTTTCCTTTTGTATCTTTATGAGATGATGAATGTTCACTAATCTTATTGTGACATATCTAAGTCAAATCATTATGCTGAACATCTCAAATTTATTCAAGTGCTGTATTTCAGTTGTATCTCAATAAAATGAGAAGGAAAGAGAAAGTATTGATCAAAGTTTAGGTATATGCTGTTTGATACAATTATTTATGAAAAATGTCTTTAGTAACTAATAATTTGATAATGGAATTAAGTTGAATTTGGTAAGTGACTTTTATAAGCTTGGTTAACCATTTCAAAAATGACTCATATAATGCCTTGTAATAACTACAGGGTAATAGAATTATGATGTTCTACAGTTAGAATGTGTGACCCTCTTGAATGTGCTTAAGGTGGATAGATCTTCAAAGTAATTGACAATGAACATTTTTCTATTTACCAAATATTTATCACACATTATTAGTTTTTGCAATGTTATATGCTCTTCAGATATGTGGTATTGTTCCAAGAGTATTCTTAACATCCATCAACATAATTTACAAAGAACATCAGACTGAGAAAAAAATGTGTACTTTCACTTTGACTCTGCTGCTGATCAGCTTGCAGTGAACAAGTTTGTGTATTTTCTGGGACACAGTTTCTTCTCAGAGTTTGGATGAGATAATCTATACCTGTTTCTCAGATCCAAAAATTTATTTTCCTATAAGTATTTCTAAATATTAAGAGTTAAAACATTTTGTGTGAATATTGACCAAAGATGAAGGGATGGTTACTTTTCCTGGGTAGACAACCATCCCCCACTAATGTATAGGTTATTTTTAAAAATGTGAGTGAACAGTGAGTAATATCTTAAGAGAAGAGCGTCTGTTAGTTTGGTGCGGGAGCAAAATTCCCTTATAATCTTTATTTAAATATAAGATAAAATATCTCTTTCCTTCATTTAAATTCTATCCCCTTTAAAAATATCAAAGATATTTGATACCTTTTTCCATCCTGCAACAGATAAACAAAGAGGAAGCCTGATCCTAGTCAAGATCTTTGCATCATTTTTCCTCAATTTTTTTTAACCTACAGTAACATGTTATTTTAAATTCCACATAACTAACAATGCTAGCATTTGGAAGGCAGCTATACTCACCACTATAACACCAACACACATCAATGATAACATTTAGTTTTGTTTTTGTTTGTTTGTTTGTTTTCTTATTTGAACCCTGGAGAAGTAGGTCTCCTCTATTCCTTAACAAGGTACTTTTAAAGTTAAAAAAAAATAGAAAAGTATAAATCTCTTGACAGAGTTAGAGTATGATATAAAGAGCATGTCTCATATTTGTTCTCCATTCTTTGTTATAAATTACCTCTTGGGAATAGAATAGCCTAAACCATGTTAGTTTTACCAGTTGCAAATTTTAGCAGATGAAGGTAACATTGTTATGTGACAAATGGGCAAAGTCCCTCAGCCTAACTGGGCAGGATTGTGCAAAGGCTTTCTGTCATGGGCATATAGGAGACAAAACAAAACATAACCACTGCCTTCAGGATGTTTACAGCAAAATCTGGGGAGGTAGTACTAGCATACATTAAATAATCAACAGAATAATGTAAGAATAAGTGCTCAATTGTAGGTACAAACTTTAAATATTTTTGATCTTAGAAAACAGCTCTAAGTTAAATTTTATTTACATCCATATACTTAGTAAGATATCTGTATAAAGTTCATGCTGTCCAATATATATCCACTGGTCACATATGACTGTTTAATTTTTTTTTTTACCATTAGATCTTTTATATAGCATAATAAAAAGAATAATTTAACTGGTAAGAATAACAAAAATAATATACCCTCAGAAAATAAGTAAAATATAAAATGCATAAATTGGTTAAAAAACAGTGTAACTATGTAAATAAGTCCTCACAATTTGTTACATCTTATTGATTCTTCAATATAGGCATTACACCATTCTAGGTGATGTGATAAACAAGACATTATAGACCTTACATTGTACCATGGAGAGAAATAGTATTAATAATACAATTGTAGAACTGTATTATTTAATTGTACAATTGCATTATTATAATTATCAAATTCTTTGATGGAGAGGAAATCAGAATCAGATCTAAGAAGACTTCAGTATTCCAAGAATGATGTCAAATGACCCCCTTCATGGTGGATTATGGACTTATTTACTATGAGATATATTTCTTCTCCAGAGATTCCTTGTTTGTGTATCAATTGTAAATTTTTGGTTTGCAGTTATTCTGAAGTTTTGATATGAGTCTATGTGTACACGAGATTGTTTTAAGTTATTCTCTTAATTGCAAGTTCATCCCCAGTGTCCTGCATTTGTACCCACCTCTTCTCATGATTTCTGATTTTGGTGGTATAATTGTGCATGGATGATTTCATGTCTTTACTGTATATATACCTTTACTGGTGAGCCTTGTCATTTGTGGAATTTTTGTTTCCTATTGCTGTCTTTTCTTTTCTGCCTAGAGAAGTTCCTTTAGTACTTGTTGTAAAGCTGTTTTAGTGTTGTTGAATTCTCTCAACTTTTGCTTATCTTTGAAGGTTTTGCTTTCTCCTTCAAATCTGAATGAGAGCCTTGCTGGGTAAAGTAATCTTGGTTGGAGGTTTTTTCCTTTCATCACCTTAAGTATATCATGCCACTCTCTTCTGGCCTGCAGAGTTTCTGCTGAAAAATCTGCCCATAACCTTATTGGGGTTCCCTTGTATATTACTTGTTTCTTTTCCCTAGCTGCTTTCAAGATTTTCTCTTTGTCTTTAATTTTGGCCAGTTTGATTAATATGTGTCTCAGTGTATTCCTCTTTGGGTTTATTTTAAATGGTACTCGTTGTGCTTCCTGGATTTGAGTGAGTGATTCCTTTCCCATGTTAGGGAAGTTTTTGGCTATCATCTCTTAGAATATTTTTTCTGTCCCCTTCTCTCTCTCTTCTCCTTCTGGCACCCCTATAATACAGATGTTGGTGCATTTAAAGTTGTCCCAGAGTTCTCTAAGACTCTCTTCATTTGTTTTCAATCTTTTTTCTGTTCTGCATCCATAATTTCCACTACTCTGTCCGTCACCTCAGTTATTTGTTCTTCTACATCCTGTATTCTGCTGTTGGCTGCTTCTAGTGAATTTTTTTATTTCAGTCATTGTATTTTGCATCTCTTCTTGTTTAAGTTTGATATCTTGTATCTCTTGGGTCAGTGTTTCCTTTAAGTTATCCATCTTTGCCTCCAGTTTATTTCCAATGCCTTTCATCATCTTTAGCATCAACAGTCTAAAGTCTTTTTCCTGGAGGCTGAGAATCTCCTGATCACTTAGGTGTTTTTCTGGGTTTTTTTTCTTTCTCCTTTATCTGAGTTATAGTTCTCTGTCTTTTCACTTTTATAGGTTTTTGGTTGGGTGACCTTTTTGCAGATAATAGAGTTGTAGCCTCTCTTCCTTCTGGTGTCTGCACCCCTTGTGGCAGAAGTCCTTATGGAGGGCTTGCTGTAGGCTTCCTGATAGGAGGGGCTGATGCCTGCCCTCTAGTAGGTGAAGCCAATTCTAATCCCTCTGGTGGGTGGGGCTTAGTCTCCGAATGGGATTAGAGGCAGCTCTGTGCCTGAGGGGTCTTTGGGTGGCCTGTTTACTGAGGGCCGGGGCTGTGATCCCACCTGGGTTTTTGTTTGCCCTGGGGCTTCTCAGCAGCTGACCGACAGGTGGGGCCAGATTTTCTCAAAATGTCCACCTCCAGAGAAAGGCAGCTGCTGAATATTCCTGAGAGCTTTGTCTTCAATGTCCTTCCCTCACAACAAGCCACATTCATACCTGTTTTCCCAGGATGTCCTCCGAGATCTGCAGTCAGGTTTGACCCAGATTCCGATGGAGACCTCCCTCTGCCCTGGGACCCAGTGCACGTGAAAGTCCATGTGCACCTTTTAAGAATGGGGTCTCCATTTCCCCCAGTCCTGTGGAGCTCCTGTGGAGCTCCTGCGCACAAGCCCCACTGGTCTTCAATGCCAGATGCTCCAGGGGCTCTTTCTCCCAGTGCCAGATCCCAGCACATGAGGGTTTGATGCGGGGCTCAGAACTCTTACTCCTGTAGATGAGTCTCTGTGAACCAGTTAGTTTTCAGTCTGTGGAGCTTCCCAGCAGGGAGGTATGGGGTTGTTTATATCATGAAATTGCCCCTCCTAACTTTTGATGTGGCATCCTCTTTTTCTTCTGGAGTAGGGTATCTTTTTTAACGTTTCCAGTCCATCGGGTGAAGAGTGCTCAGTCTTTAGTTGTGAATTTTGTTGTTTTTAGGAGAGAAGTTGAGCTCCAGTCCTTCTATTCTGCCATCTTAATGCTCCTCGAGACCAACTTTTTGGAACTCCTCTAAAGTTAATTTTAAATTAAATAAGATTTTAAAAATATCCTCAGTCACACTAGATACATTTCATTTGCCATAGGTGGTTGGTGGTTACCATGTTGGACAACACTAAAACAAACAAACAAAAACAAAAATAAAACCCTTCCCTTATTGCCAAAAGTACTTTGGTCTTGCTTAAGTAATTAAAAATAATTTAAGAAAGTAATGAGACAATAATATTGAAATAATTGAGTACGAGATGAGATCATGTATGTGAAGTGCTTAGTCCAGTGCTTATCATGAAGTAAAAATATTAATGTAACATATTGCTACAGTCATAGTATATACCAACTAATACATTGGGTGAGTGAGAAATGTTAGCCTTATCAATAATCATTACATTATTACATAGTAGGAAATATGAAATACATTTTGTAGGTCTGGAAGTTAACCTCAGAAATAATACTTAGGTTAAATCCCATGCACAGACTGGGATTGGGCCATAGATTTTGCTAAAATAGAAGCTCTTATCCCTTTCCCTAGATTGCACATTCTCCCTAGATTAAAGAGAAATGAACAAACATCATGTACCTGTTTTGAAAATAATAGAGGAAAAGTAGACTGTTGAGCATCTCATATCTCTAGGCCTCTCTTATAAGTTTAATCATCACTAGAATCAAATGAGACAAATTTGATTTTCTCTAATTTAAATATTATTAAATTAAAATTCAAGAGATTGTCATTTCATAGACTAACATGACTAATTTTAACAACTGTCTTCAACACAATTTGTTCCCCTCAATTTTCTTCTTTTTTATGGATAATTTGTTTATTTTTCTTTAAGGTCATAAATTTTCTCATTGTGTCCAAATCTTTACAAATGTTTCATGTTACTCTTGTGGCACTACTATTCCAAATAGTACAACCAAATACACATTGTATAACTTAACAGAAATATACATATGTGTGCATTTATATATATGTGTATATATACACATATGTATAAATGCTGTGCATTTAATTGAAATATAAACTACAGAGCTGTGTATAGCAATTATTTGTAAAATAGAACAAAACACCCAATAGTTTGCTCAAGCATTGTTTAGAGTTCCATAAATAAAGAGAGCCTATTTTCATTGATGAATATGAAATGTGCTAAGATGAATAAACACCAGATGTAATTATTAAATGAGAATGACAAGAAATAGATTAAAAACTCCAGAATGTTCTTTGGATGCAAGTTAAAAAGAAAATAGACATATTCAGCTAAACAAAATGCAGATGAATATCTGTTACATTTTTTAATTTTAGTAAGTTTATGTCAACATATTTCAACACTAGATGTCAATATTTTAAATTCACAGACCAGTGTTTGCTAAAAAATGCTTTCATGATATTTTTATAACACACACATCTTTTGCTAGAAAATATAAAATGTGTAGTATTAGTGAAAGATAGTCATAAAAGTGTTACTTTTTTTAAGCAATTAAGTGTTTGTATGCTTCCAAAGATGGACATTTGACCCCTAAGATTGACCTTGACCATAGTGATCACGCCAGAAAGTTGGTGTTTGAGGGATAGAAATTTTACCTATATCATTGTCCAGCCCTATATTTTTCTTTCCTGTATCAACCACAGGAGTCGGTCTCAAAGAATAGTTTTCTTGTACACAAGTCCCTCTCATTTCCCTCTTTCCTTTTGGTGACTAATTTGGAAAAAGAAGCATGTGTTTTTAGCTGCTCCATTCCCTACAGTCATTGTACCAATTATGTGGTAGGGTACTAACCTTTCACCTTGCTCTGCTTTTATCCTGCTTAACAATTCCTTTCCCAGTAGCAAAACCTATGGAGAAAATTTTCCCTGTTTTGCATTTTTGCCCTGCATCTGCTGTAGAGTTTCTAGCCTTGTGAGTTATGCATATGAATAATTGGAAGAAAATTGTAACTTTATTATTGTGTTCACATTCCTGTGTCTGGCAGATAAATTTCACATTAGGGTGGTTTTCTAGTAAAAAAGGATATCTCTGGAGACACATTTCAAATAGACCTTTATTATTGCCTTCAACAGTATAAACAGAAATAGAAAGCTAATGACATTAATTGGCAAATTAAGTAGATAAATCCCGGTATATGTAAACAAAGCTGCTGCTAAGACAGGAAAATAACAGTTTTATTCCTCATTGTGATTCCCATTTGAAGAAAAAGTTTCTATTGTATGTAGGCAATTATTGATACATAAGAGATTTTTTCAGTGTGCCTATAAAATATTTGTTATTTGTAGTTATTCCTTTGTCTAAAAACCTTAAGAGTTTTACAGGTACCCTGCTCATTGATTAAGTTTTCTATCAGGACTAGAGACTGTGTCATATTCCTGATCCTTATTTTGTTTAGTCACATACTTTAGAATTGTCAGGGAAGCTAGCCTTGGGTTCTGTCAAGCCCTCTGCTGCATTAAGGAAACAAACAAAATATTAAACAGTATTAATTAAGAATTTTAAAAGAACTGGTTTTATTTAATTAATTTATTTATTTTTGTCTTTTTAGGGCCTCACCCATGGCATGTGGAGGTTCCCAGGCTAGGGGTCCAGTCCAAGCTGTAGCCACCAGCCTACTTCAGAGCCACAGACACTTGGAATCCAAGCCGCATCTGTGACCTACACCACAGCTCACAGCAACGGTTGATCCTTAACCACTGAGTGAGGCCAGGGATCAAACCCGCAACCTCATGGTTCCTAGTCAGATTCATTTCCGCTGTGCCACGACGGGAACTCCAAAAACTGGTTTTATGCAAAGTTGGCTTGCTGCTTTGAAATAGTCCATTTAAGTGGTTCTAACAAGTTCGCAATTCTTTCCCTTTCCAATGGGAAGGAATGGAAACAGAGATAAACAGAAATGCTAGGAAGAACAGACCCCATATTTTTCAAATATATTGATGTAGGATATGAATTTTGATGAAAACAGTGTGCTCTCTTAAACTTTCAGTTCTAAAATTTTGCCCTCAGAATATTTCACTCCCTGCAATACCTGCTTTACTTAAATTTCCTAAAACATCTATTTTTGTGAAATTTATATTCATGAGAGTAAATACTTACAAATGCTACATACAGATATACAAATTAAACTAGACAAAAATGAGATTATTTCAATTAAAGCAAAGATACAAATAAGGCAAAATAGAATAAAATGTTTCTTGCATCTCTCCTTAGAGCATTATACTGTTATTCACAACTTCTGGACCTTTTTAGTCTGGTTTCATTTTATTGTTAATTTCTTTTTTCATGAAATAATTCAGTTACATGTTCACCATGAGTTTTGTGTGTTCCTCTTCTCAATTTCAATTTTTCTCAGTCAGCCATCTGAAACATCTTGGAAAACCATGTTCAACTTTGTTATGTTTGGCAGTCTTTTATTGAGCACTTGCTTTGTCAGATGAGCTCAAAATATGGATGACCCAAGAATAATTAAGAACTGATTATGTTCTTTGTGACTTGCAAGGAAGCAGTCACAAATCATTTCATTCAAGTGTGGTAAATATAATGACAAGGGATAGAAAGATACCCTTGGCCTAGCTTCACACAGTTGTGTCAGAAAAGGACTCAGCCTTGGCTGTGTAATACCAGCTGATTACAAAGATGGCCTCTGACTGTTTCTTCCATCCATGTAGGGATATGCCATTCTTCCATCCAGACAATGAGTGGATTTCGAATTGCTTTAAATGTGGGCTAATCCTGAGAATTGCTTTTACCAAAAGAAAGTGGTAGAAAAGATACTGCATTACTTTTAGGCCTAGGACTCAAGAGGCCTAGAAGCTTCTCTTATCTTCTCTTGGAAGGCAGTTATCATAAAGAAGTCCATATGCCTTTGAGAAGAGATAGTCCTTGGAAACAAAGGTCCAGGTGATAATTGACTAGGAAGTGGAGAAAGACAAACCTCGCCATTCTCAACCATTGCAGCAACAGCAAGGACAGCAATACTGGGGATGTCGTTTTGGATTCTCTGGCTTCAGTCAAGTTGTCCCAGACCCCACATGAAACAGAGATACAGGAGCTGTATTATCTGCTCAAGGTGCAGGGTCATCATGAGCCGATAAATTTTTGTCATTTTAAGTAAGTAATTATGGTGATTGGTTAAATGCCAGTGGATAAGTAAAAATATAATCAATGCAAAACTGTGAGAGTGGGGGGGTGGAGGTGGGCAGTTAGGATATATGATATAAGGGCATTCTAAACTCTAAAATTTAAAATGAATATGAGTAACATATGACTATATGCCTAAAAATAGAACCAATTATTTGTCCTGAATTATAATTTTAACTAGGTAACCTGAACTTATTTGAATGGTATTCATAAATAGGCAAAACTATGTCCTTTCAGTAAATCTGGCTGCATTTTTCTCTACACATTCTTTCTTGCTATACAGTATAGATGATTTCCCTCCAAGACACATATGTCCTGAGACTTTCCAGGTGCTCAGGTGAGGTGGGTTAGAGGAAATGAAGCAACATATATTTGCATTCTAAAATGTTATCTCGATAACTAATAAATCTAACCTTTCCATCCGGATATATGGAGGTAAAGGTACTAATTGATCATGTTGGCACTAAGGTGTTGTTCATTTTCCAAAGGCCACGTTAATTCAAATTGATGCAATTCAAATTAACCTTAATCAGCTTCTACACAGACTGCGATTCCATTACAGAATACACTGCATTAGACTTTCCTGTCTTTATCTGCCCCATAGCCTTATGAGAGGGTTCACATTTTTTATTCGGCTTTTTGGATGTTAAATTTCTTTGTAATAACCATTCACTTATACGTATCCCATTCACATTATAGGCTTCAAAATTTACCTTTTGCGTATTTACTTTTTGTTTTTGTTTACCCTAAAAAATCAGAATACCTGGATTAATGTGACCTGTATTAACTTTAGACACTTTTCTTTTGCTTGTGTTTTAAGGAGCTTTAAGGGAAGGCAAGCAAGAAAAAATGTGTACCAGCTCACATTTTTTTGTTAATAAACAAAATGTAATCTATTAGGGAACCAGGCAACTAAGAAATGTATAAACCTCAATATAAATGATAATATGTGAGGGAGTTTCTGCTGTGGTGCAGTAAGGTTAAGATATGGCATTATCTGTGCAGTGCGGGTTTGATCCACAACCCTGCACAGTGGATTAAGGATCCTGTGTTGCTGCAGCTGCATCTCAGATTTGACTCCTGGCCCAGTGAACACCCATATGCCATGAGTGTGACCAGAATATATATATGAGATAAATTCACCTTTGAAAACATAAGTGTGAGTGGGTTAATAGGAATATGGTCTTTGAGATGTTTGGACATTTCTATTTTAATTATATAAAGTAGACCAATTTTTATGTTTCTTTTCTATTTTATCCTTATAAGAGTGCTCTTGGAATAATTTTGGAAGTTAGTACTTTCCTTACAGATGCTAAAGTCTTTTTTCATTTGATAGAAAGAAGATTTTTGCCTTCAGTTTTATCCTAAAAACAAAAAGAGAGGAAATAAACTTTTCATTTGTCACCTTCCATGATCAGACCTCTGATCGCATATTCAGTGAATACTGCTGAGAGTGATATAGGCCATAAAATGCATCTCGCTGCATTTGAATATAACTCTGCCCTAAGCAGTGTGACCCTAAGTGAGTGATTGAGTCTCTCTATTTATCTATAAATAGGTATAAAACTACCCATATTTTAGGATTGTTGTGAGAATGGATAAGCACATGGATATATATTTCTGTATCCTATATAAACAGTGGCTTGCCAGAAATTATAAAGCATCTGATAACCAAGTTGATTAGTATCTAGTACTTCCTTCTGATAATTAACTGTGTATCTGATATCTCTAAATCAAGACTGAAAATCATGGTAAGCAACAAAGGGTACTTTAATGTGTGTGATTTTTTTCTACAAAAATTCTAATAAAATAAATAATTTAAGATGCAAATTCATCAGCATCATTACACCATATTAACAAAGGTCAAAAGCACACAGTCGTCTCAATAAATGCAGAAAAAGCATTTGACACAATCCAACATCTATTCATGATAAAAACCCTTACCAAAGTGGGGATAGAGGGAACATACCTTAATATAAGTCATTTATGACAAACCCATAGCCAATATAATACTTAACTGAGAAAAGTTGGAAGCCTACCCACTGAAATCTGGAATGAGACAAGGATTCCCATTCTCACCACTTTTATTCAACATAGTATTTATTGGAAGTCCTAGCCACAGAAGTCAGACAAACAAAAGAAATAAAAGGTATCCAGATTGGAAGAGAAGAGGTAAAACTGTTACTCTATGCAGATAATATGATATTATATATATATACATAAAACCCTATGGACTCCACACAAAAACTTCTTGAACTGATCAAAGAATTCAGCAAAGTAGCAGGATACAAGATGAACATTCAGAAATTGGTTGAATTTCTGTTTACTAACAATGAAATATTAGAAAAGGAATACAACAATACAGTACCTTTAAAATCATGCCCCCCAAAATTAAATACCTAGAAATAAACCTGACCAATGAGTTGAAAGACTTATATGCGAAGAACTATAAAATATTTATTAAGGAAATTAAAGAGCTTTCAAAGAAGTGGAAAGACATTCCATGCTCCTGGATTTAATCTTGTTAAAATGGCCATATTACCCAAAGCAATTTACAGATTCAGTGCAATCCCTTTCAAATTACCCATGACATTTTTAACAGAACTATAACAAACAATCCAAAACTTTATATGGAACCGTAAAAGTCACAGAATTACCAAAGCAACCTGAGACAGGGGGTAGGTGGAAAGCAGGAGGCATAACTCTCCCTGATTTCAGACAATATTATAAAGCTACAGTAATCAAGACAGTGTGATACTGGTACAAAAACAGACATACAGACTAATGGAACATAATACAGAACCCAGAAATAAACCCAGACTCCTATGGTCAATTAAACTTCCACAAAGAAGGCAAGAATATAAAATGGGAAAAAGTCTCTTTAGCAAGTGGTGTCGGGAAAACATCCTCACACAATGCACAAGAATAAACTCACAATGGCATAAACACCATAAAATGACTTAATGATGCCAGTGCAAATCTAAGTTAAAGCAAACTAGCTTTTCAATGCTTGAGAAAAACAAGGCTCACCAGCTATTGCAAGGTTCTATAAAAGAGCCTCATGTGAATTTTAGAACATGCCAAGCATTAGTTTTCTTTATGCCTAATATGCTTTCCCCTATGCATTAAACACTTGAGAGAGGAACCGAAGTTTAATGAATTTATTTTTTTCTAAATATATAGGCTTTTTTTTTTAAAAAAAATCATAGTATGTCATTTCATGGTTTTAGGTTCATGGAATAATAGTCTCATATTGACATAGTCATTCTTAATTTGTTCAGTGAATATTGGTGAGAGAGATAGAGGGGGAGGTATCAGTAGATTTGTAACTTTAGAAATAGAGTAATTTTTATGACCAAAGTTCTTGGGAGTTTGTTTTAAAGAGATGAGGCCTTTGGAATTACAGGATTCAATGACTGAAAAAGAACCCACTGGCTATCTTGCCCACATGGATAGTGCAGTCAGAATGAGGCGAGGACTTCTTGTGGAAGGTAATACTGTCAATTACATGACATCGTGCTACAGAAGTGAGGAAGAGTTTCCGAGATGGCCAGAAGGGCTTTAGTCAGCTGACTCTGCTTTGAGGGATACAGAGAAATCTCTGTGTTCAGGGGAGGATCAGATTTAAGTTTAAGTCTGAAAATAAAAGTAACAGACAATGAGAGGAATGAGGTTGCAGGGGCATGAGTTAACCAGGAAATGGGGGGCACAGAGACAGAGCAAGAAGAATTAAATGAAATAATATGTATGTATGTTCTAACAGTATAAAAAGTACTTGTGTTCCTTGGATGTTTACGCACTACCCATTTCCACAACACTTAACCTCCTTGCTGCTCTCCATCAGCTGCATGAAGTCCTGAGCCTATAGCAAGACTCTCATTGTGCGGAGAGTAGTGCTTAGTCACTGACCCTGCTATCAAAAGTTTGCCTCTGTTTAATTCTACCTTAATTCAGTAAAACTTTATCTACTTGAAAATGTTCTGAGGCAAGGCCTCTTCTAATGACTTTATGCTACTCTTGATTTTCTCATTGCTTCATGATTTTCTAACTTCATATTCATCTAACATGGTAACTTTCTTATAGTAGGTGCTAAATAAACGATTAAAGGATGAGTGCTTGGATGAATAGCATGTCATGTCGTAATTTCTATAGGCTAGAGCACAAGATATATATGGATGACAATCTTTTCTTACTCCATTCCACAGTATGTACACTTCCTTGAAGCTAATTAATTTACACTCTTTTTTAGAGTAGTTGCATTTTCCACTGTGCCAATCTTTGTCACAGCTAAACATTGGGGTTTTAATTACAGGAAAAATAGTATATCAGGTCAAATCTTCTACAATTAATTATATGTGGCAAACTGCTCAAAAAGTGCACATAATACATTTAGTAAACAAACATGAAAATTAATTATAGAAACAGCTTCAGCCAAATCCTATTATATTATAGACTACTTAAATTTTGGAATCAAGACTATAATAGGTATTTATAAATCAATAAAAATCAATATAGCAATTTATGAACGCAACTTAGACAACATAGAGATAAGGAAAAAATGAATATATTTGACATAAATCAAGGGATATAATACCTACCATATGCATATAAGTGAAAAGAGAAATCTCTTTGAGATCCAACTTCTTTTTTTTTAAATCCTCTTCAAAGCAAGGTTGAGTTCATATTTTCTTAAAATATTGTGCAGTTTGTAGCCAAAATTTTTAATGGTATGTTGGGGTGAAGAGACATGTTTAAAAATAAACAACCAAACAAACAAATAAGAGAAAGCAGCACAATGGTGACTGGAATAAATTCTCTAATGATTTTATGTCACGGCCACACCCATGTCATGTGGGAGTTCCCAGGCCAGGGATTGAATCTGAGCCACAGCTGCAACCTATGCCTCAGCTATAGCAATGCCAGATCCTTTAACCCACTGTGCTGGGCCAGGGATTGAAGCTGTATCTCTTGAGTGACCCATGCTGCTACGTCATATTCTTAATCCATTGCACAATGGTGGGAACTCCTTTAATGAAATTTTTAAAAATACCTTCAAGAGATTTAGATCTTTTTTTTAAGTTAGAGCTCCTAGTGATTTCTTGTAGTCATTATTAAAGCATCCACTTTAAAATATGTTTTATATGTTTTAAATCATAAATATATTTGTGATTTAAATATATATATATGTCAGCACAATCCCATAGAATGTTTTACAGTGACAGAAGTATCTATATCTGCATTGTTCAAGATAGTAGTCATTAATCACATGGGAATAGTGAGCAAGTAAAATGTGGCTAGTGTGAAGAACTCAATTTTAATTTTACTTAATTATAATTAATTTAAATAATAAAATTAGCTAGTAGAAAGCATAGATTGTATGTGTGTGGTCTTAATCTTAACTAAAGGGCTTTTTCAGTATTAAGTATGTAATAGAAGTAGATTTTGAGAATCATATAGCAATATCCACAAAACCTATGACTGAAAAATTGAAAATTTAAATCCTCTATAATCAACTTCGTTTAGCTCACTTGCTCTGGAATTATGTTTATCTCTTAGGCAAATCAACAAATAGCAGTTTTGGTCAGTTTCTTGTGGTGCTTTTTTATGTAGAATTCTGAGGCTAATCACAAGAAACAGCTAACAGTCCTTAATTTTGAAATCATACATTACTATCTAGCCAAACATGGACACATATGAATAAGAATTTATACATCATTGTTAATTTTTACTTTTTAATTTAATTTTAAATTATTTAGCATTAACAACATTGATAGTATTACCAAAACATTTATACTTCTACTTCTAGTGTTAACTAAAGGAAATTTTCAAAGTATTTCCAGGATGAAGTCCTAATAGATCTTACCATCTGAATGACGTTCAAATAGTGAATTTATAACCCTTGATTCAGTTTGTGAAAATAAGTTGCAAACAGACATATTTAACACTAAGGACAAAAACCTTAATCATCTGACAGACAAATAAGTCTGCCCATTCAACAAATGTGTAATACCTATTCAGATGTTCATTGAATTCTTTTGTTAGTACTCTCATATAATTTGATTTAAATTTGCCAACAACAATGTTTGAAATGTAAAACAAAAGTATATCATAATCCCCAGCATTAAATTATGATTCAACTTGCATTTTTGTACAGTCCTCCAAAGCCATATATCCAAATTCAAATTTAATAATGAGACATATGAGAATAAGGTTCTGTTTTTTTCCTACAAAGAGATGATATTTAAGAAGCACAACACAACATGATGTGAATTATGATGTAATAATTCATACCCTTAGCATTGTTAGATATAAGACTATACTGAGCTCCATTTAATGCACAAGGTGTGAATTATTACCCCATAATTCACACCATGAAATGGTTTATTGTGCTTATAAACAAGTCTCCACACAAATATTTTTTATTAAAAAAGAGTAAAATGTTCCAATTTAATATGTTTTTAAAAGGAAATGTGAGAAAATAGCAAGAATGGGAATTAGAATAACATCAGACATAGTCTTGAATTTTAAGCACATTTTCATTAACCAAAATCAAAATGTATTTTTTTTTCTTTTCCTGACTGATGTTCAGATCCAGGAGGTATTTTAGCAAGCAAGTCAGTTTAACTACCCTGTAGTTACCAGAGATCCCATTGGAATCATCCTTTTTTACAATCACCTCCCCTGCTGGGACTTTTACCATTACTTCAGAGCCACATAACCCTCTGAAGTTTCACTTGTACTTTTAAAAACATGCTAGTTTTGTTCTTATGTACAAAAAAAAAATCATGAAAGCCTCCCAGCTTGCTTCTGTTGAGTTCTAGATGGTACAAACGCATGGAGCTGAAGTGGGCGTTACCTTTGAACCGAAGATTCCTGTAAACGTTCTTAATCATGGGTGGCTAATTCCACCAGAAAACGAACTATCCCAACTCCCACCTCCTTCCCTCTACTCCCACTCCCCAAGCTAGCTGTCAAGAAATTTGGCCTTTGCTGGGGTTTAAATATGATTTTGCTTAAAAAAATGAAACAAATACCAACTTTTACCTATAAAGTGCAGTGGGGCTGCTTTGGGGTAGTAAGTACAGACTAAACAGAATCCTTGTTGGGAAATGTTTAGACTAATTGCTCAGGAAATTTTATAAGATTTCCCAGAATTTCCCAGTGAGAAAGCCCAAGTGGAGCCTCTGTTATATATATACAGAACCAGAAGGCCAAATGGCATTTTTTTTTCCTACACTAACCTTTCCCCTGTATCATGGATACTAAAGAGATGAAGGTGACAAGCAAAGATATAAGCAATGGATGGAAGAGTGAATGGTTAAGTTAAATATCTCCAGCACTTCTGTGGGCCAAGATCAGTCAGGTGCCAGAATGTGCATGAAGTTAATAGGAACATAAGTGAATGGCTATAAGTTTTATCCATTTGCCAACTAAAGAATGCCACTTACCACCCAGCTCTGCAAGGATTGGGTCAGCAACACTGCAGTTGCTGACTTTCAACACACCCTGAAAGGACTTCAGAACAGAGTTCAGAAATGAGACACTCTGTACTTGGGAAAAACTGGCAGAACAGGCCTTCAGATAGGTATTTTCAGGAGAAAATTTTATGAACACAACTTCTCGCATCTTCTTCCTAGAAAAACACTAAAATCATTAATGGAGACATTGGCTCCTTGTGACCAGCAGCAGCCTTCTATAGATACGTGTGCCTGATTGCATGCACCACCTTTACCAAAATCATATATATATATATCACATACACACACACACACACACACACAAACAGAGCTCCACCTCTTTGGAGCAATTCCTTAGAGTTGAGAGGCTGTCCCCCAGGCTACAGTTCTCCAGTAACCACCCCCCACCTCAATAAAACTGAATTCACAGCTTTCTTGTGCATTTTTGTTTTTAATCAACAGTCTATGGGACATTTTGGAGACAAGTCAATATTCCTATTATTTTTGTTTGTATTTTTACATTTGGAGAAGTAAAATATACATCATACAAAATTTACCATTTTATCTATTTTTAACTGTAAAATTCAGGGGCATTAAGTGCACATAAAAAGTTGTCCAACACTATCCATTTTCAGTTTTTATCGTCTCAAACAGAAACACTGTACCCGTTAAATAACTCCCATTCCCCCTTCTATTTTACTTTCTGTTGCCATGAATTATTTTGGTTTTTAAATAAATTGTTAGACTATGTATTTAGTGTGGGCACTGCATAAAACTATAGTCTTCCCTGATTGTTCATCGCTAAGTCCCAAACTTTTCTTTAAAGGACATGAATTTAATGTGAAATGACTTCAAGTGAGATCCATGCATAAAACACAAACTTAGTGAGATAATAATAACTTCAAGTAATTTGTACTTTTTTCTTTTTCTGTGTGAATATTTTTGTATTCTTGATCGGCCATGTCATTAAAAACATGGGATAGGGAATACTGTATTGATTTCAAATATAAGGGATTGCTATACATCCCTCACTGGGACCTGGAACTGTATTAAGAAGACTATGATTTGTATAAGGAATGGTTAATATAAGAGATACTCTATCATTGTGACTCTTGTAGGAGTTATCCCTGAAACTTTTAAAGGGAAATACATAATTGGATATATTTTCTAATACCATACAACTTATAAGACTTGATATTTAATCTATTCAAGTTGGACTGTTCTCATTTTTATATTAACACTGCCCTACTAACATTTTAAAATATGTAGTCACTGTTAAATATTATATAGAATGATCTCAAAATGTGAGGAAATAGTTACCAGATTTTATCAGGTTTTAATATTATACTATTACTTTAGTTTATTAAAAACCAATCTGTTTTGATTCTAAGTTGCCTCATATGAGATATACCACAGTATTGAAAAAAAAATTAAATGGTACATTACTTTAAACAAATATTAAGTTTCAAAGATACTAGCTAAAAGCCCAGGATAATGTTGTATTTAGTGGATAAGAAAAAAACTAATAAAACTAATAATTACATTTTTAAACATCCTATCAAGTAAGATTTCTTATAGCTTGATTAAATCTGTTGATTGGATTAGAACTCTGGCTCAAATCACTTAAAACATTTTTAAGTCTAAATGTCTCCTGAGTAAAGTGCAAATTCTTAAATGTATTCTAAGGAGTGTCTGAACTAATTTATGTAAAGAACTTGGTGGCCTAGTGATTAAGCATCTGTCATTGTCACTGCTGTGGCTTCGGTTTGATCCTGGGATGTAGAACTTCCACATGCCATTAGCACAGTCAAGAACAAAACAAAACAAACAAACAAAAAAACTTGGAGTAGCACGTGGCTCTGAACAATTCTTGCTGCATAAGAAGTATTACACAAATGTTAACTCTCGCCATCATCATCATCATTTTAGGCTAATGTAATGTTTGTTATTACATACTATTACAAATAATTTATCCTCATTGTATTTTATTTTAGCTGTTTTTTCAAATTTAAGACAGTAGCATTTTAAACCAAAATTATGAATATTTGTCTTGAAAATCTTGTGCTTTACCTTGATATTTGGCTATTGACTGCCTGGATGAAGGCTGATATTAGATTAATTACACACAATCAGGTCTAGATCATTTTAATATAGAGAATGGGTATTTGTTAATATTAAACATGATTTTACTAAATCCTAGGATAGCTTTATAAATAATGGTATTACTCTATGTATCAATATGTTTCCCTTTGTATATAGGTATTTCTGAAAATTAACTCATAGATGTCCCACAAGCAATTAACTTCATATACTATAAAATTATTAGTGTGTCTCATCCCTTCTCTTGTACTCATAAACACCTGCCATTCCTCTTTTACTGTGATTATGGATAGAAGTAGACCTAATTAAAATCATATTACCAATTTCAGACTCCAGGAAATTCATCACTAATTTCTATCCACTTAATCATGTTGTTTCTCTGTTTCTACCTCTTAAATACCTCCCAAGGTGACATTCTGGGTGTGTTTTGGTTACACCTTCAATAATTCTTTACTAGACCATGCTTTCTTAACTGTTCCCACCTGCTTCCACAGCATCTACCTCTAGCTGCCATCAAACCTGACATGCCTTATTCATCTTTTACCCACAGACTGTAAAGTATGATCTATTGGAATTGTGCTAAATGCAAACTAAATATTATTTTTATATTGAGTTTATTATCTCATGATACTTATACTTTAAAATAAGAATGTAATTTTTAATGAGTATACATCCTCATTAAAGCAATAGTAAAATCTAGATTAGAAGACTTTGAAACCTATATCAAGTCCAAATCTAAAACTTAAATAATTGAGGACAATAGGCTAGCCTGTTTTTGAGCATGTATTCATTACATTTAAAGAAGAGAATTAGGACAACATTACACATCTAAATTTCTTAAATTAGATTCAGATTAACATATACACAATAATATATATATATAAAATGAATAGCCAACAGGAACTCTATTCAATATTCTGTAATAATGTATATGGGAAAAGAATCTGAAAAAGAATGAATATATGTATATCTATAACTGAATCATTTTGCTGTACACCTGAAACTAAAACATTATAAAGCAACTAAACAACAGTAGAATAAAAATAATAATAATAATAAATTCCTTGCATTAAAAACATCAAAATATTGGTTAGAAACAGCATTTCAGTAGAGTTTAAAAAGATTCATTAATCAAAATAAAGTCTCTTTTGAACCATTTTCATGTAGATATGAAAAAAAACAAAATTATGAAAATATAAACAATTTGTTTCTATGCTTCTTCAACAATTCTCATCAGACTCTTTCAGCAACACCTTTTGCTGATGTCAACAAAGGCCTGGACCATAGAAAAAAAAGTGTTTCATTTCTTACTTCAAAACACTGAATTAATAGATATGAGAAATAGGTAAGTGCATAGGCACTTTACTAAAATCTATTTATTCTTGTTTACATTTATTTTTATAGTAGGTCATTCACATTATTTTATTATAAATTAATTAAAAAGAAATCCAATATAAAATTTAATGCATTTTATTTCTAAAATGTACTATAGAGCTTATTATTTTCAAGAGAAAACCAAAGAAAAAGGAAACTGTAAGATCGCATATTTATACTACAAAATTTTTTATCTGAATATAAAAAATACCTTTGCAAAATAGTTTCTAAGAAAAATGCAATATAGAAATTCCTGTAGTGGCTCAGCAGAAATAAATCTGACTAGTATCCATTAGGATGTAGATTTGATCCTTGGCCTCACTTAGTGGTTAACAATCCCGTGTTGCCATGAGCTGTGGTGTAGATTACAGATGAGGCTCAGATCCCATGTTTCTGTGGCTGTGGTGTGGTTGGGCAGCTACAGTTCTGATTCGACCCCAGCCTGGGAACCTCCATGTGCCACGGGTGCAGCCCTAAAAAGACAAAAAAAAAAGTAAAAAGAAAAAAAAGAAAAATTCAATATTAAATAAGACATCAATTAGTAGTAAAATTTAAGCTTGGTTAATATGAAGTATTGAAATATAAATAGACCATAATTGTATAAAATAAAATATTTTAAGTCCTGCATGAATTATTCAATATAATGATTTTGCTATATAAAATTGATATAAATATATCTGGTAATACAGTATTTTAAATGGCTTTAATATATTATAGGCAGAGAATATAATCTACATTTAACCAGAACACATTATTTAATATTTTGTACAAAACATTTGTATTGCTTATATAATACTATAAAAGAGAAAACCATTTTTTAAGTATATCATTTTGTTTTTGTTTTTGTCTGCATCCTCAGCATGTGGAAGTTACTGGGCCAGGGATCAAACCTGTTCCATAGCAGTCACCCAGCAACAGCAATGACAGTGCTGACTCCTTAACCCACTGAGCCACCAGGGAACTCCACATCGTTTTAATTGGGGAAAGAAACTCTACTTAATTTGTTTATTACATTTAAATTAATATTTTTCAAAAAAATGCAAGGTTTTATTTCCTGCCAAGGTTTTGTACCTTAAATAGAGAGTTAGAATTACTGGTTTTATTTTTTTTTTAATTTTTAATTTTTTTGGTTTTAAATGGACATTTGGTATAAATGTTCAATGTAGTTATTTTTAATGTAAAAAGTAGAATTCAATGATTCAATGTTTTTTTTAAAAATAATTTACATTGTGTCTTGAACTTCATTTATGACTAGGCATTAACTAAGGCCCTTTGCAATGTTTCTGTCTGAAGCATAGAATGATGACTTAGACCATACATTTTGTCTTTTTGAAAAAATAATTTCTGTATAAATAGGTGCTCTGGCATCTTTCAAAGAGGTGTATGTCCTCATCCTCAGCAAACTCTAACAAAGATCAGAGATAAATACCCAGAAAACATTTTGTTTTCTACATAGATTTCAAGTAATTAAAAAGAAAAATGCTTATATACTTCCCCTGAAACGTAATACATAATCAACTTTATGTACACCCTCCTGAAATAACTAGCCTCAAATGGTCATCTTTTTGAATTACTAACTTTATGAATTATTTACTGCTGTTCCATTGTATTAAGAAGTAATCATTTCATTTCACAAACTTCATTTTAATTGTTTAATTAAATTATAGCTGATTTAAAATATTGTGATAATCTCTGATGTACAATAAAGTGATTCAGTTATTCACCTGTCTTTAAGAGTGGATATTACTGGGGGGCGATGGAATATGAAATTTCATTTAACTTAGGCCCATCATTTAAAATTTTGCCAATGCATGGAAAATGCATGGTAATGTAGTAGATAAGAGTACATAAAAGTTATACTGATTGCATATAAATCCTGACCCTAACCAGTATCCTTGAGGAATTATTTAATTTCCCTAAGACTTACTTTACCCATCTGTAAGATGGAGATATGCTGAATGCACACATTGTCTTGCAGATTGCATGAGATAATTTGTATGGACTACTTAGCATAATGTCTGGCACAGAGTAAGCATTTAATATATGTTCAAATGTTATTGATATTATGTAATTATTTTCACTATATACTGCTTATTGATAAACGGTCAAATAAATTTAATGCACTATGACTACTGACCTCAGTTGAAATCAAAATTTATATTTTCTTTTTTGGACAGTTTGATAATTAAGTACTTGGTGTTATCCTATATACAAGTTAAAGTTCATCTTCAAAAGTATTTCTTATTTACCTTCAAATTAGATTAATATTTACATTTTAAAAAATCTGCTATTTAGTGTTCTGAATACTTCCAGATAATATATACTGCATATTTATTTTTCAAGTGAAGATTCATCAGCAACCCACATTATTCTTTCTAGTTCTTAAATATTCTTGCCAGTTCTTGATCAGTTTTTGAATAAATTCAGTCATTGCCAAAGATTTGGTACACCACTTATTGCAATAATACTGATCTTTGCTTTTCTCTTCAGTTTTTGAACACCTATTCAAGATTATGGCTGTTTACCAGCCATGATTAGGTAATATTATTTGGCTTATACCTCTGTATAGAATTATTTAGCTTGGACATATAAACATCTTAAATTCTACAATACCAATATAGTATATGATTTTATAAAAATTCTAAATTAATCATTACATTAATTCTGATTTTTCCTAAGTATATTGAAAGTACCTGAATTTTCAAATAAGTCACGTTTTTACTTGCCTTCAGATAATATGAAACTAACTAGGATATGATATTTTTAAAATTCAGCTCTTTTCCAAATTAAAAAATAAATAGATGTGCCATGGACTTGAGCACTCTCAATGAAATCTGATTTATGGTGGGAAAGAAAGATAAAAGAAGACATTTGAATGCTTGCTATATGCCCCATTTTATGTAAATGCTTTTCATTGATAATTTACTTAACCCTCACATATTATCAAGCATTATTTTCCCCAATTCATAGAGGAAATCAATATTTTGCGGAGAAACTCACCATGCCTAATGTCAGTCAGCTAGAAACAATGAAAGTTTAATTCAGATTCAGAAGTATTGGTTTAAGTCTCCATCCTTTACTCTGGTATATATGGTTAATATTAAAATTACTTCTTAAGAAAGAATACTTGATAAATATTTAATATATTTATGAAATGAGTAGTCCTCCAGATATACCTTCTTCTCTTCTCTACCTGGTCTGGACCTAAGGAGGTTCAATTGTATAGACAGCATCCCTGCAGACTTCCACGGGTATTTAGCCAATGGGAGTCATCAGAAGGATATGAGTAGAAGAGTGAGATCAAGATATACATTTCCTCTGTTCCATCACTGCTAGATTGCCATAGGTTGGCTGTATTTAAGGTCATGGGGCCTCTTAAACATCTCTCTTGCATACAGTTCCCATGTCTGCTTTCCAGTAATTACTTCCTCCCCTTGCCTCTTTGGGTCCAGAATTAGTTACAGCTCTATAATAATGAAATTGGTTATATTGTACTTTGGTATTTTTAATACAGAGAATATATCTATTATCCTTGTGTACATTCTCATAGATGTCATCTTCACATGGGTAATATGTATCTTACTACATATGTTATGCAGTAAATTTTATTGTTTCCCTGGTAAATGACAAAAGATTATTGAACTTTTTTCATGGCCAAAAAAAAGTACTGTGCTTATAGTTTTGATCATTTTAGAACTTTGAACAGATAGAAAATGCTATGTATTTGGAATTACTCACACAACAAATAGGATTTCTATTTTTTAAATAGGAAAGCTGAGGCCCAAGAAGTTTGGTAGGCAACCCTGAGATCACAAAGCTAAAATTGATATAAATCTTTATAATAATTTCCTCCTCATTTATACATTTTCTATATTCTTTGAAGTCCTTTACAGTCTTCGATGTTTTCAGAATCTCCTATAATATTGTTTTCTAATCTTTCTAATTTCTTTTTAAAATATTCTTGTAACTTTGTTTTCATAAACTTCTGGAATCATCCAGTATCTGTGACTTCAGTGAATGCTTATTTTTGCATTGCTGACTTGCCACAGCAAACTGCTTAACTAAGACTTTCCTCTTTATTCCTTTCTCTGTTAAAAATGTTCTTCAGAATTAATGTGATCAAGTCTATGCATACAATCCTTCATTGAATTGACACTTTCGTTTTCCTCCAACTTCCTCTTACTTTATCTTAATGTGCTAAAATGATGCTTATCTTTGATTTCAGTATTCAGTGATCTGATCCTATGAAAATGATGCTGTCATTTGTTACATAGGCATCTCTGATATTGACATTTTAAAACCTTTCAGTACAAAATCAGTCAGCTCGGTAAATACTGCTACTCAAGAAATATAAACATTTTTAAATGTTGGAGTCTTAAGTGTGGTAGAAACAACTTATGTTGTAGAAACAACTTATGTTTTAGAAATTTTCATTTATTTTAAATCATCAAATTTAGTATATCAGAAATGATAATTATACCATCTCATGTATTTGAAAAAGGAATTCACTGGTAAATTTACTTTTCAATAAATTTATTATATAGATAACACATATATATTACACATACATCTTATATATTTTTTAATTAAAAAAATTAATTGAAGTTTCTTAAAATAGCCATTCATTTTGGAAAATATTGGTGTACTATTGGTCTATACCACAAAAACTTTTAAATTGTTATTAAAATCACAATAAAAATAGCAAAATAACAAAATTATTTTAATTTTCAAAAACACTTACCTTTTGTCTACTATTTGATTTAACACAACTTAATGGTCAGTCAGTAACATTTTTCTAAGTCAATTTATCTTCATCAAAGAAAGCTTTACATGCATTCCATAGTTAATTCCTTATAGCTAATGCATTAATACTTGTTATTTGTTGATCATATTCAGAATGATTATCATAATGAGATTAAGGAAAAAATTTTTAGTTTTTTTGTTTCTATCTTCAGCAAAAAGCACATTTGAGACAGGAATCATCTTATTTTTTTTTTTTCATTCTGCAGTTGTGTTTTAAGTCACAGGTGTGGAACTTGACATCATGAATGAAACCTCCAATGATAAATGATAAAATGAAGTTATAATTTTTTTTATCTAAAACTTATATTAACCTCAAAAATGGGTGTATTTTATGTATTTTGAGATCAAATTATTTGATTATAGTTTCTAATTTTATTTCTAACATAAGAATAAAACAAAATTGAAAAAATCAAAAAATAGTTTCTAATTGTGCTATTTTAGTGTTTAGCAATATTTAATAATGATTTAACTTCCACTATTAAAAAAGTAAGGCTTGTTATTATTGTATGTGTAGGTGTTCTTATTGTCTCATACTTGTACCAGTGTAGGTCTTGGTGTGGAATGGACGATACCACCAGGAGATACAAATACTTACTTTACTAACTTAAATCAGCTAATAATAATTCTATAATATCCCTAAATTCTAATGAGCACTCATTTAGATTAATAGATTTATATGAACCAAACACTCTACCTCCCTTCATCTCTTTCTGGACACTTTTATCTGCACTGAAATCCTAATTATGAAGTTTTAGGAAAACAAAAAATACTGAAGCACTCAAATTCCCATGACTTTTCACATAAGAAAAATGATTATTTTCATTCATGATTTCTTTAAGTTTGCTGTTAAGGGCTGGGCTACAGTGGATCTTGCAGACTGGACTGAAAATAAAATCTATTATATATTCAGAATATTATTATAATTTCTTTATAATCTCCTCTGTTTTATCTTTCATTTCTTTGGGAAAAAATCTTTACTCACAGAAGTCATTCTTCTTACACAGGTGTTTTTTTGAGCATCAGTTATATCCCATGTACTGTACTAGACTCCAGGGAAGCAAAGAAAAAGGTACTCCATCTTTGCTCTAAAAGCAGAAAATAATGTATATACCGCCAATTAGAATATTTTGTAACATGGTTAATAACAGAAAATATAAAATAATATAAAAAACAGATAAAAAGAAAAGGCTTTCTAAGGAAAGATCATGCCTGATAATGAAAAATTGAATGATCCTTTTCAAGGAACTCAAAGTGGCTCCTCATTGTTAGAAGGCAGATCTCAAGAGGAAATGATGGAGGCAGAAACGAAAGATAGAGGATATGTCTAATCACTTCTGATGAATCTATACATGTGTAACCAGGTCAGCACGCTGTACAGTAGAAAATCTACAGAGCACTAAATCAGCTATAATTAAAAAATAAAAATATAAGTATAATTTAAAATAAATAGAAAATAAAGTACACATTAAAAAAAAAAAGAGAACAGAAAAATCCCATGGTTTTGCATGCCAAGTTAATATATTCTTTATCCTGCAGGAAAGAAGGGCCCTTTGAACGATTTCAAACACAATAGTAGAGGACTATTCAGAAGGCAGCATAAGGAATAAAATTGGTGGGAAGTCATAGCAGATACAGACAATTTAGAGAATATAATAAAAATTGAGGCTGATGATGAGACAGAAGTGAACTAGAGTAGAGAACAGAAAAGAACATTGACTCTTTGGGCTAAGGATCAGAAGAATAGTTCAGGATGTTGGCCTGATTTCTTTTCTGAGTAACTGGATACATAGTGATGCTATTCAAGAGGAGAATGAACATAAAGAGGATCTTATTTGGGATCCTGGGAAGTGAATCTAATTTTGTGCACATTGAAGTGCCTGTAAGCAGTTGAATGCCAAGTAAATATAATGAGCAAGCTTTCTCAAGGATAATGTACTTTTTTAGAGTGGGGAAAGGATTAGACCATGAAAACTCAAATTTATTATGGCTGACATAAGAAGGTATTTAAACTGGTATTAAAAAAATCTGTAAAACTGTCTAGTCTATTCCTAGGGACCATACAGAATAATACTTAGTGGGAGGCTCTTCTTCACTTGACTTTAACCTCACCAATGCTGCAAGTTTAATTTTTCTAATGCAAGCTCTGCTCATGTTGGTCCTTGGCAAAAAAGAAAAAGAAATTATGCCATATGAAATACAAGGTTTTTGACACTCCAGGCTACATTATGTTTTTCCAGACTTTATCTCATTCTAGTTTTTTGCACATACCATATGCTACAACACACTAACACAAAGCTATTCCCTGAATAGCCAGTTAATCTTCTCTTCCTGAACTTTTGCCTTTGATATAGAATTCACTCTATAAATCAATCAGTAAAATTCTACCTCTATATGATCTTCTTGGAAATTCCTTAATTTTTCCCAGTTGTGCTTGTTCACTCCATGCTTTAACACCACTTGGGTGTTGTTTCTCGTTCATTATTTATATGTAATAAGATGTATGCTATGGTTATTTTTGTACATTTATTTTTTAACTACTAGATCAAAATCTGTTTTGGAGAAGAATGTGTATTTTTACTCATTCTCACTTTCCTTTCAGTACTTCGATCATGGTATGCCCTCAATAGATATTCAAACTGGTGAATTAAATATAACAGCTTATATTTACCTGAAAAAATTACACGGAAATATATACTTTAATTAAAATGCATATTTAATATTATATAATTTAAATATCTTAAACTAAAATATTTGTTTTATAAGATATGAAAATTATTATTTACACAACTATTTTGCCAGCTACTACATCATATCTATTTAAACAAAGTTTTTTACTCATTAAGATTACTTGCATATGGATATTGAGCATAAAATTGGTTTCATAGTAAGAAATAAAAACATATATTCTGCATTTCACATCGCATTATACATATATGTTGAATATGTGTTTTATAAAGTAGTGAAGTTAAACTGGAATTTGTTTATTTTGGAAAATAAAAAGACTTGATGCAATGGGAAAAGAATATACATCATAAACAGAACAGCATTAGATTCCTTGAGTTAGGAAACTGAGTGTAGCTTACTTCTTTGAGTGACAGCATCTTCATGAATAAATGCATAAATTTTTTGCAAGGCCACTATGATGGGAAAAAGCACTATAATATGACAATATTACTGTTATTGGTATGTGTTATCCCTATTATTATTAATTCCACTATTATTCCATTATCACTACTAACTACATTATTATTAATCACTACCACTGTTCTATTGGTGATATATATATTAAGACGTGTGTATATGTATTCAAAAGTAAAATAACAAGAAAAATGCTTATCTTTGAAAATAAGATTATAAATGCAAGATTTTATTGTGACTGGCATCCTGATCAACATATGTCAAATATGTGTTTAGAGCATAACCATAGCCTGGTTGGTTTTTGGTATTTCAAGGTATTTCCTTAAGTATATTAATGCATAATATCAGAAATTAGTAAAATCATTGCATGAAAGCTTTCAGCTTTTTAAAATTATATATATTTTAGGAAAATAGGTGGTCATTTTTAAAATAAAAAGGTTAATACTGTAGCATCAAAAATTGAAAGGAAATTAAATAACTGGTAAAAAAATGTAATGAAATCATCCTTATAAAATTTAAACATTCATTATATGAGAGAGCTCCTGGAGTTCCCGTCGTGGCGCAGTGGTTAATGAATCCGACTAGGAACCATGAGGTTGCAGGTTCAATTCCTGGCCTTGCTCAGTGGATTAAGGATCTGGCGTTGCCGTGAGCTGTGGTGTAGGTCGCAGACGTGGCTCAGATCCCGTGTTGCTGTGGCTCTGGTGTAGGCCGGTGGCTACAGCTCCGATTCAACCCCTAGCCTGGGAACCTCCATATGCTGCGGGAGCGGCCCAAGAAATGGCAAAAAGACAAAAAAAAAAAAAAAAAGAGCTCCTATTAGCTAGGATGATCTTTGATTTGAAATTCTTCAGTAGAAAGTCTAACATATCCTTAGGAGGAAATCCAAAACACTGTCTGTGTCTCTGTATATTGTACATCATCTATTCAACTCGAAGGAACTGCTGTTCTATCTCAAAAGACTCCTCCTGTGAGGAATTTTTGAAGCCCTAAATCAAAGTTTACACTGAGAGTTAGTGTCAGTTTAAATATTTTTAGATGATTCTTAAAGAATTAACTTATTTATAATGCTCTGTTTTTATTCTGGCCTTTAAGAATTTTAGTAAAGATCAAATTGCTTTACTTAAAACATTACCAAGTTTTACTTTCTCTTTTTTTTAAAAACCATTTTTTGCTGTTTCCAATCCTTACAGTAAAATCTGCTTAGTGTTGTTAATTCAAGAATATAGGAGAGTTTCCCCCCAAAAAGCTCTCCTATATCCACTATTAATTATTTTTTTCCCCTTTTTATGGCCACACCCCCAGCACATGGAAGTTCCCAGGCCAGGGGTCAAATCAGAGCTGTATCTGCGACCTATGCCACAGTGTGTGCAGTAGCAACACCAGATTCTTAACCCACTGAGAAAGGCCAGGGATCAAACCCGCATCCTCACAGACACTGTCAGGTTCTTAACCCTCTGAGCCCCAACAGGAACTCCCAAAAGTTATTTAAAATTAATGATATGTCTGTTATGTAAGGTCAGATGGTCTGAATTTTTAAATTCAGTATAGGAGTATAGGAATATCTGCTCTAACATTATTTAGGTTCTTTTGGAAAAGTCTTTCAGTTGAAATAGATTAGAGGAATAAGGATGGATGTACATAAGTAATCAAATATGTCAATAAATTGAACACATGTAATATACTAATGAATTTATGAAAAAAAAGTTTCCTTCTGAAGAGATTTTAAAGTGTTGAAATTACGTACCAGAAATAATAGACATTCTTTGCATCTTAATCTGTTGGTGATATAATCAGACAATTAATGTGAAACAGGTTAACAGCCAATGTTGTTAGATTTGTTACTGGAAAATGTTAATAAAGTATCCCATTGATCTGATTTCTCTGTTCCTGTGGAACCTCTCAGAGGGTAAACTTTCAGTTGCTTAAGCTTCTTCCCAGTTATGGATTTGGCATATTTTAACAGTGATGTTAAGTTACAGATGTACACATTCCTTCTCATTTTAATTTCTTACTCAAGCTGATTTCTTGTTTTTAAAAAAGGAATAAAAGCCGTAAGTGTGTTCCTTAGCATCTTTATTTTTTCTATTCCCCATTCTTAGTCAAGTCATACAGTGGAGCAGGCTCTCTCAACTTTTTAAAATCATGGAGCACATGGAAAAATGATGCCAGCACTATGTGTTGGGGAAAATTGAACATGTTTTTGGAGAATGAAGGTAATCGAACCAGGGCATAGGCTACCCACTCTCCCAGCTGCTCCCCTAAGGCTGACTAAAGAAAGAAATATCTCAGCATGTTTCTTTCTTTTTTTTTTTGTCTTTTGCCATTTCTTGGGCCACTCCCGCAGCATATGGAGGTTCCCAGACTAGGGGTCGAATCGGAGCTGTAGCTGCCAGCCTACACCAGAGCCACAGCAACATGGGATCCGAGCCATGTCTGCGACCTACACCACAGTTCACAGCAAGGCCAGATCGGTAACCCACTGAGTGAGGCCAGGGATCGCACCCACAACCTCATGGTTCCTAGTCGGATTTGTTAACCACTGTGCCACGACATATGCAGCTCCTCTCAGCATATTTCTAACCCACCCAAGGCACCAACCAGTTTTTGCTATATGTTGGATTTAAAGATACAGCGTTTGAAATTTTACAAAGGGAATTCACATCTGAGCACAGTCACTTACTATCTGTATGATCTTGGATTAAAAAACTAACCTCTCTGATACTTAGTTTGTGCATCTATAAGATGGAGACGATAAGGATAACTATTTGCAGTGGTGGTTTTTGTGATGATTAGATAAGAATGTGCATTCATTAGCAAATTACTTGGAAAGTCCAAAACCCTCAATTAGTTTGACTTCACCTCATCCCACCTGACCCAATGTAGATCTATTTGGAGCAGATTGAAAAAGGGCTGGTACAAGTGTATTGAGTCGGAAATGAGGTATGTCATGGAAATAGTATATAAAGCGCAAGAGGGAAGCAAGCATGTTTCTCTCAAGGCCTAAATGAAATTTGTTTGTTGGATAAGAACAAGTTATATACTTTTCATTAAGGCTCATCCCAATTTAATTTTCCTGTGTTTGGTTCTCAACATTCTGCTGTAGGTTTCTGTCAGCTCCCACTGTATTTTGGTAACTGAAAATTAAATCCCTTTCCTCTGACAGTTGAGCTTCTCCATCGACCTGTTTTTGATATTTTGATAATGTTGCCCTTGTGCTTTCATACATTTTAGTAAAGTATTATTTCTATCATCTATTCAATTATTAGCTGTATCCTCAGTTTATAATCAATACTGGGCTTTAATGTTTGTGAAGATTTGCTAGGTGAGCTCTATATTTGCAAAGGGAAAGGCAAAGGTACAGGGGATGGAGAAGAAGAGGATGTTAGCACTCAATGCAGTGATCTAATCTAATACATTATTCATATACAAGATACTGTGTCTCAGATAGGAGAGGTTATTTACAGAGATCATATAATTATTGAGTTGCAGAACAAGGTCCGAAACCTAGATTCTCAACTCAGCAGTTAGTGCCTTTTCTCCTATTCCATGCTTCCCTTCCTACTGGTAAGTAAGTTTTCTCCCAAATGCAGATGAAAAAATAAAATTGGCTTTACAAAGTCTGTCATCAAAGGCCACAAAACCCTGGATTATAGAGCAATCACATAATTGTAGATAGTATCTTCTGATAGCATATTTCCAAAAGTTGCAAAATAGAGCAAAGGAAAATACACATTCTCTATGCATTTACAGTGTCACATGTGATTTAAAAATTCATAAAATTTATTGATATATAATTGACATATAACATTGTTTAAGATGTAAAGTCTATTGATTTTATACATGTATAAACTGCAGAATGAAATCTTAGCCTTAGTTAACACCTCTATGGTGTCATATAATTATCATTTCTTTTTTTGTGTCAAGGACAGTTAAGATCTAGTCTCTTAGCAACTTGAAGTTTATAATAGAGTATGTTGAGTATAAGATCTGTGTTGAGCATGTGATGTCCAGGGCACAATTATCTATTACTCGCAATCTCATACCCTTAAATATCATCTCCCCAAATTTTTAATGTAGTATCAGCAATGTGAATGGAATATATGGTACCTGTGTTTGAGTGCAGTAACATAGCAATTCAAGTAGGAAAGAGAAACAATGATATTTAAAAATACCTCTCCAGTCACCATTTATTTGTATCATTCATCATTTACTATATGTCACTCAGTGTTTTAAACTATTAACACAAATCTCATGCAATAATCACAGTAATTCTAATAGGATGTCCCAATGTTAGTCTCTTTTTAATGATGATTAAATAGAGCTGAGAGGTTAGAGAGGCTTCATCTCATGCAGATATAAGAAATAAAGTCAAAATTTGGACCCTTTACTGTCAGATTCCAAGTACAGTGTCCCCTGTTCTTATGCATATTGTATCACAAATGTTGGAATATTTGAAAGGGGCCTCAAGGGAGTCAATTTGTAGCCTTCTTACAATTTTTTTTTCTAAAAATATATCATGTATGTTCCACAATTCTATTTAATTTGAGTATTTTTATTCTGCTTGAAATGGCCCCTGATGTTCTGAATCCTCACTGAATAAGCTTTCACAGACTTTTCAGAGGAGAGCTGACACTACCCATCTACTCAGTCTAGACTTAAGATTCACATGCCCCACCCTCCTCTTAATTTCTCTCTCCTCTCCTCTCTGGTGAGTTTCCATTGTTCTCTCAGTACCTAAAATGTGTCTATATAGCCCATTTGTAAAGTAAATGCAGAGCTACAAGTTTTCAGTGATCAAGATTGCCAAAATTTATGATGCAAATGTATCCGAAATATATAAGCAATAACTGTTTTTTTAACACTGGATGAAACTACTGCTTGAAAGTAGTTCACGATAATCTTGGTTTTAAGTTATAATTTGCTCTCCAGTGAGTAAAAAGGAAGATAAAAAATCAGTTGGATCCCCATAAAAAAATAATGGAAAGTATACATTAATATGGTAACAACATTTATATCTAGTAGTGGGGTTACCAGTGATGCACCCTCTTCTGTTACTTTTGTGTATTTTTTAATTTTCTAAACTAATAATATATTATGATGAATCATATGTTTATAACCAGAAAAAACAATTTATTTTGACTACAACTTTCAACAAAATTCCCTTCTAAATCAAACTTTTCTTTCTTATATTCTTCTCCTTCCTCCCTCTCTCCTTTGTCCTTTGCCCTTTTCTTCTTCTGTGTTTTCCCACACAAAGTTTTGATCTTGTCTCATGAATAGTTGGAGGAAGACATAATGAAACACATGACAGACTCATGTAACCGTAACAATATGAAAAAAAGTACAACCGTGATGTCAAGGTAATAATTAATCCCTCCTTGCTACCATATTGGTATAGTGCCAGTTAAGCCTTTTCTAATATTTTCCATTCTGAAAATGATTGCAAAGCACGTACATTACCAAATGGAGAACATCTTTTTCTGAAAGAATCACCACAGTAGAACTACAACATATGTTTGGTTTATTTAAAGTGTCTCCAAGCTCTTAAGTAGAAACTTTATTTGGAAATATATTCTAGGGAGCTGAAATTCATGAAGCAGAAACACCAGATTAAATAATTATGTTGTAAAATATCAAAAGGAAGGAGCTGCTTTTGAGGTGGCATAAAACTGATAAAATCGCAAGCATAGTAAGATACAGTATAAGTGACCAAGTAACAAGAGCTTTAAAGTCCTAACAATTGGTGACAAATAGACTTTCTTTGCTAGGACTCTTCTATTCAGAAAAGAAAGAAAAAAGGACTTCAAGAAATCCATCCAAACAATAGGAATGACTAAAATATAACATGAAAGAAGAATACATTAAGGTAAAGGATGATAAAATTGAAAATAAACCTGTAAAATGAAGCAAATTATAAGATTTCAGATTTGTACAGTAAATTACCCCTGTGTTTCAAAGGTAGTACATATTTTGCTTGAGTGACCAGGTTTGACAAATTACATAGGGTAAATTAACCAGATAATTGTGAGTAATAAATTTTAATACCTCTACTTAATAAAATGACAGTTGAAAGAAAATTTTAGGTACATTTTGTTATCTTCTCTCTTATTTTTCCAATCATCTATGGCTGCCAGAATATAATATGCAAAAACATAATAATAATATGTTTATTCTGTAGTGTTGTTGTCTCTCCTAAGTGACAAAAGGAACACCAAAAAATAATTTACAGAAATTTTCCTTTTTAAATAACTCTAAAAATCAAGGAAAGAACTGGTTTAATAAAAATGGTAAGAATTTTCACATCTAGTAGATCATTCAAATTTGAAAATTCTGAAACCATATCCTTCCACATTGGTAATAAACAGCTCCACTGTGCATCCAGTTCTTTAAAATAAAAACCTGAAAGTGATTCTTGGCACCTTGCTCTTTCTTACCTCCTTCACTGTTTACACCAGGTTCACCCCCAGGTTTGTCTGCATCACAAACTGCACCCTCCTCATACAAGGCAGTAATAATACTGGGAGCACTATGGTAGCAGCCCCTTAATGGGTCTCACTTCATGTACTCCTATCTTACTCCTATCCAGTTTTCATATGAAAAATTTAAGCCACAGGATATTCCTACTTAAAAAATAAGACTTCAATGTGATTTCTTTTGTACACAGGATAAACTGTGACACATGCATTGGCCCATGTGTCCTTGTCTGATCTGACCCTTTCCTGGGCTTGCACCTCATCTTTAACCCAACTCCTGTTGTCTCCGTGGGCAGCTCTATATTGTCCTCTTCTCAGTCTCAAAAACTGACTGATCTCTTTCTGGCTCAGCCTCTGTGCCACACTGTTTCCTCTGTTGCAGAATTTATCTTTCTTCCAGCTCCCTTCCCACCCCCTCCCCACCCACTCCCCACTTGACCCACTTATGAGGAGTCAAAGACCTTAGCTTTGCATACTTTCTTTGCTGCTTAAAAATAGTAGCGGTGAATAACAGTGTGAATGGAAAATTATTGTCTTAAAAAGAAATGAATTTCTGTTACATACTACCACATGGGTGAACTTCTGAAACATTACTTTAGGTAAAATAATCCAGACAGGAAAGGACAAATATCATATGATTCCATTTACATGAGGTGCATAGCAACTGAAAGTAGAAGAGTGGTTACCAAGGGCTGAGGAGGAGGAGAGGGGTTGAGGAGTCAGTGTTTCATGAATAGTTTCAGTTTGGAATGCTGAAAAAATTCTTGATGATGGTTGCATGACGTTGTGAATATACTTCATGACACTGCATTGTACATTTTTAATATATGTTATGTATATTTTACCACAATTTTAAAACTTTAAAAATCACAGACATTTGTTTTGTAATTTTCTCTCTCTACAACCTTTTCTGCTCATTAAATTTATCATTGCTTTATTAAAATATTTAGATTTTATAATAGTATACTTCTTATCATTCATTTAGTAAAGCTTTCCCAAATTAGCCTGTAATTTCCAAAAGAGCAGAAATTTCTGAGTTGTATCATTTGTTTTTAATTCTCACTTTGTGCCAAGCTCAAGGACTAGCACCAGCAGCGACTGAATAAATATCTGCTAAATGAATGGTTAAAACCTACATCTGTGATACAACACAATGTCATATATTTTTAAATAAACATTTTACTTTGGGATATTTCTAGATTCACCAAAAAAATACCATCTATCCCTCACCCACTTTTCTCCATTTACATCTTATATCATGATTGTATATTTGTCAAACTAAGGAAAACAACTTTGGTGTATTATTATTAGACTCCAGACTTTACTAGGATTTTAATATCTTTATCACCAATATCGCTTTCTATTCCGGGATATAATCCAGGAAGGTGGCATTTAGGTGATACTGATACAGAGTGGTAGTTTTCTGAGTTATCATAGTATTTTTCCTGAATAATGCTATAATATCATGAGGGAAAAGAAATATAAACATACATCATATCACAACATGAATATATCTTTCTTCAGTACTGTATTATGACTGGGTTTTTTCTCAATTACACATTATATTTTTAATTTGTTTCATAAATTGGTGTTTGCTTGTTCATAGAAATTTAAAACAAAAAACACTTTCCAATTAAGCAATTTCCAAAAAAAAAAAACCCTCTATGGAATAATAATTTAGTATAGATAACCTTTATTTTTTCTTTTCTTTATTTTTGAAAATATATTTATTTATTTATTTATTTTAATTTTTTTTCCCACTGTATGGCATGGGGTTCAAGATACACTTACATGTATACATTTTTTTTCACCCTTTGTTCTGTTGCAATATAAGTATCTAGACATAGTTCTCAATGCTACTCAGCAGGATCTCATTGTAAATCCATTCCAAGTTGTATCCAATAACCCCAAGCTCCCAATCCCTATAACTCCCTCCATCTCCCCCTGGGCAGCCACAAGTCTATTCTCCAAGTTCATGATTTTCTTTTCTGTGGAAAGATTCATTTGTGTCTTATATTAGATTCCTGATATAAGTGATATCAAATGGAATTTATCTTTGTCTTTCTGACTCATTTCGCTCAGTATGAGAGTCTCTAGTTCCATCCATGTTGCTACAAATGGCATTATTTTTCTTTTTTATGGCTAAGTAATATTCCAGTGTGAACATATACCACATCTTCCTAATCCAGTCATCTGTTGATGGACATTTGGGTTGTTTCCGTGTCTTGGCTGTTGTGATTAGAGCTGCAGTGAACATGCAGGTGCATGTGTCTTTTCCAAGGAAACTTTTGTCCAGATATATACCCAAGAGTGGGATTGATGGGTCAAATGGTAGTTTTATGTATAGATTTCTAAAGTATCTCCATACTGTTCTCCATAGTGGCTGTACCAGCTTACATTCCCACCAACAGTTCAGGAGGGTTCCCTTTTCTCCACAACCCCTCCAGCACTTGTTATTTGTGGACTTATTAATGATGGCCATTCTGACTGGTGTGAGGTAGTATCTCATGGTAGTTTTGATTTGCATTTCTCTAGTAACCAGGGATGTTGAGAATTTTTTCATGTGTTTGCTGGCCATCTGTATCTTTTCCTTGGAGAACAGTCTATTCAGATCTTTTCCCCATTGTTACATTGGGTGATTGGCTTTTTGGCTATTGAGTTGTATAAATTGCTTATATATTCTAGAGATTAAGCCCTTGTCTGTTGCATCATTTGAAAGTATTTTCTCCCATTCTGTAGGTTGTCCTTTTGTTTTCATTTTGGATTCCTTTGCTGTGCAAAAGCTTATCAGTTTGATTAGGTCCCATTGGTTTATTTTTGCTCTTAATTCTGTTGCTTTGGGAGGCTGACCTGAGAAAATATTCATGAGGTTGATGTCAGAGAATGTTTTGCCTATGTTCTCTTCCAGGAGTTTTATGGTGCCTTGTCTTATATAAGTCTTTCAGCCATTTTGAGTTTATTTTTGTGCATGGTGTGAGGGTTTGTTCCAGTTTCATTGATTTGCATGCAACTGTCCAGGTTTCCCTGCAATATTTGCTGAAAAGACTGTCTTTTTCCCATTTTATATTCTTGCCTCCTTTGTCAAAGATTAATTGACCATAGGTGTCTGGGTTTATTTCTGGGTTCTCTGTTCTGTTCCCTTGGTCTGTACATCTGTTTTGGTACCAGTACCACACTGTCTTGATAACTGCCTCTTTGTAATATTGCCTGACATTTGGGAGAGTTATGCCCCCTGCTTGGTTTCTGTTCCTCAGGATTGTTTTGGCAATTCTGGGTCTTTTGTAGTTCCATATAAACTTTTGGATTGTTTGTTCTAGTTCTGTGAAAAATGTCATGGGTAATTTGATAGGGATTGCATTGAATGTGTAGATTGCTTTGGGTAATATGGCCATTTTTACAATATTGATTTTTCCAATGCATGAACATGGAATATCTTTCCATTTCTTTACATCTTCTTTAATTTCTGTGATTAATGTTTTATAGTTCTCAGCATATAAGTCCTTTACCTCCTTGGTCAGGTGTATTCCGAGGTATTTAATTTTTTGAGGTGCAGTTTTGAAAGGTATGGTGTTTTTGTGTTCCTTTTCTGATATTTCATTGTTGGTATACAGAAAAGTGACTGATTTCTTAATATTAATCTTATATCCTGCTACTTCACTGAATGTGTTAATCAGTTCAAGTAGTTTCTGGATTGAGTCCGTAGGGTTTTCTATGTATAGTATCATGTCATCTGCATACAGTGACAGTTTTACCTCTCCTCTTCCTATTTGGATGCCTTTTATTTCTTTTGTTTGTCTGATTGCTGTGGCTAGGACTTCCAAAACTGTGTTGAATAGCAATGGTGAGAGTGGGCATCCCTGTCTTGTTCCAAATTTGAGTGAGAAGGCTTTCAACTTTTCTCCATTGAGTGTTATATTTGCTGTGGGTTTATCATAAATGGCTTTGATTATGTTCAGGAATGTTCCCTCCATACCCACTTTGGTGAGAGTTTTTTATCATAAATGGATGTTGGACTTTGACAAATGCTTTTTCTGCATCTATTGAGATGTATCTTCTCTGACCACAATGGCATGAAACTAGAAATCAACCACAGGAAAAGGAATGAGAAAAAACCTACTACATGGAGACTAAACAACATGCTACTAAAAAACCAATGGGTCAAGAGGAAATCAAAAAGGAAATTAAAAAATACCTGGAGACAAATGATAGTGAAGACATAACCTCTCAAAATCTATGGGACGCCGCAAAAGCATTGCTCAGAGGGAAGTTTATAACGATACAGGCCTTCCTCAAAAAAGAAGAAAGAGCTCAAATTGATAACTTAACCCTCCACCTAAATGAATTAGAAAAAGCAGAACAAAAAGACCTAAAGTCAGCAGAAGGAAGGAAATTATAAAGATCAAAGAGGAAATCAATAAAATAGAGATTCAAAAAACAATAGAGAAAATTAGTAAAACCAAGAGCTGGTTCTTTGAAAAGGTAAACAAAATTGACAAACCCCTGGCTAGACCCACTAAGAAGAGGAGAGAATGAATCCAAATAAACAAAATTAGAAATGAAAAAGAAATCACAATGGATACTGCAGAAATACAAAATACCCTAAGAGAATACTGTGAACAACTATATGACCTATATGCCAACAAATTTGACAATCTGGAAGAAATAGACAATTTTCTAGAATCTTATGGCCTGCCAAAACTGAATCAAGAAGAAACAGAACAACTGAACACAGACCAATCACTAGAAATGAAATTGAATATGTCATAAAAACTCTCCCTACAAATAAAAGCCCAGGACCAGATGGCTTCACAGGCCATTTCTATCAAACATATAAAGAGGATCTGGTGCCCATCCTCCTTAATCTTTTTCAAAAAGAGGGAACACTCCCAAAGACATTCTATGATGCCACCATCACCCTAATCCCAAAACCAGACAAAGATACCACCAAAAAAGAAAACTATTGGCCAATATCTTTGATGAATATAGATGAAAAAATTCTCAACATAATTTTAGCCACCCGAATCCAACAACATATCAAAAAGATCATACTCCATGACCAGGTAGGGTTCATCCCAGGTTCACAAGGATGGTTCAGCATACGCAAATCAATCAACAACATATGCCACATTGACAAAAGAAAAGTCAAAAACCACATGATCATCTCAATAGATGCAGAAAATATATTTATTTTTAATGGAAAAAATAAAGATCATTATATATAAAAAATAAAATATATTTTAAATATCTTGTACACTCCAAACATAGGTAAGACAAAGATATACTTTACTTCAAAGTACATTCATCCTCTCCTCCATTATGTACAACTTAAGCATTTGCATCTAGATATCCAGGCACCACATGCTCTGATTCTCTCAGACTGGCAAAAGCTCCTTAGAGCAAACAGGTGCAGAAGAATCAAGCAGCAGCATCTGTGAGTGAATGTCACACATGATCAAGAACATTTTCCAACAGCTGGACATCAGTTTGAAAACCTCAGAGGAATCAAATGAACTTGATATTTATTAGAGACAAATGGCAATGCCAAGTTTCTTCTTAGGAAAAGCAAATAATTGCCTCTACAATTTTCTTCCTTTAAAAGGAAATACTGATAGGATGATTTATATTTATTTATTTTAATACAAAAGTGATTTTTTTAAAGATTTCAGGAGTTTTTGGGAGTTCCCCTCATGGCTCAGTGGTTAATGAATCCGACTAGAAACCATGAGGTTGCGGGTTCGATCCCTGGCCTTGCTCAGTGGGTTAAGGATTCGGCGTTGCCATGAGCTGTGGTGTAGGTTGCAGACGCGGCTAGAATCCTGAGTTGCTGTGGCTCTGGTGTAGGTAGGCGTCTACAGCTCCTATTAGACCCCTAGCCTGGGAACCTCCATATGCCATGAGAGCAGCCCTAGAAAAGGCAAAAAAAAAAAAAAAGACTTCAGGAATTTTGCCTAAGGAGAAAAATGGAAACCAGCCACACAGAATTTATGTTAGAGTTTGCATTTACTTGTATATTTGAATCTAAGATTTTAACTACATAAAAGAAGCAACATTTTCTAATTTGACAAAGAGGGATTTTATTGTAAACTTCATAGGAAGGATTACTGCTTTGTTAGCTTTTAGGATTTAAAGCAAAATTACAGTATTAAATCTCAACCTTATAAAACTTTTAATTGTCATCGTCTCTTTAGATATTCTGTATTCTTGGATTGATATGCTTAAAAGAATGCTTTTTTTTTCTTTAAAGAAATCATCAATAATACATTCTGAATGAAATGTGGTTTTAAATATAACTAAAAACACTCATTATGCTGTCTAAATTTGTATCCTAGGGAATACTTCAAAAAATCTTTCCTGTTTAGTTTGAAAAAAATGAAACTAGAAAAAATTGCTAAAAGCAGGTATCTGGAGTTTTAAAGAGTTTACATATGGGGAGGAGTAAATACATTTAAATTAAACAATTCTAATGTATTCTTTAAAATACAGCTACTTAAAACATATGTTTAAACCTGAAAAAAAATTATTGCAACTTATTCTTGAAGATGTAGTACAATATCAAGGGAAATAATAAAAAAGAAAATCCTTGGAAATAAAAATAAAAGCATTTAATGAAACTTTTAAATAATGCCATTTATTATATCCCATTTGTTCTTCATGTTATTTTAAATTATTGCATTGATATTTGGGTTTGAAAGGGATGCATGAGTAACACAAACATATTATCTAAGCATATGTATTATTGTCAAAGATATGGGTTCATACATAATTATCATAAATAATACCTGCATGGATTTTTGCAAATTTCTTAACTTTTCTGATTCTTTTTTCTGAGATATGGATATATAAAATTCCCATATGAGCAGTCTTAAGATTTACAGTGAGGTTATTCATACTGGCGAAAAGTAAACCTTCAATATTTTTGGGTATTCTATTAGTAATATCTTCCATATTTTATCTTCACTCTAACAAAGCTATTAAACAAATTGATTGTTCCTCATCTGTGTCCATCCAAGTAAACTTACATGTGAATTCCTAAAAGGAACTGCATCATTAGGAATTTATAATGATCTTAATACTTAATTTTATGTCCAAAGCAAGATGATATAAAGAAGTACTCTAAAAAAAGAAGCCTTTATCTATATACATGGCCCAATCATCTGTTATCACCAAAGATTTAATTGCAAAAAAATGCAGTGGAGCCTGCCTCCAAATGCCTTTATCTGATGCTCTAAATGCTAATGTATTATTTCTTTTTCTTAATGTGTGTCGTTGATATGGTTAGCTATTTTTAGCTCAGTTCTTCCTCTTCTAGTAAGTCAAATATATTAATTTACTTTCTGAAGCTGCATAAAGGAAGAAATAATTATTCTCTACCTCTCTTGTTGACAAGTGTCATCTTTTTTTTTTTTCCAGCTCTCAGAGGGTAAATAAGTCTTTCTACATCAGCAGGAAAAGGTTTTCCTACTCAGGGTCTCTTCACAGGACCTCAGGAAGAGTCTAGGAAATAATGGTCTAGTTTCCTTTGGTTTTTTTTTTCATGGATAAAAATGTCTTCATTTTATATTCTATTAAACCTACTATAGTTTTATATTATACATAACTTTAAAGCATATAAAGAAAACATTCTCTAGTTTGAAGTAATGAAAAATAACTTTTTCCTATTTTCAATATTGACTATTATTTTTATTCTATGTAATTTCCCTTGTATTACAGTATATAATGATCCCCAAATTTCTACATCACATTTAAAGTTGATCTATTTATTTACAAATTGTACACTGATACTGAGTCAGAAATTAAACATGGTAACATAAAAATCTGAGATCACATAGGAGAGCTTTTTCATAAAAGGAATAGTGTTTTTCTGCAGTTCTGTAAAATTGCTTTTCATATATATCCTATTAAATTAAAATCAGTGGAAGTTCCCTCTGGCCTAGTGGCGTTGTGATCGCTGTGGCTTGGGTCACTGCTGTGCTGTGAGTTCAGGCACTGACCCAGAAACTTCCACATGCCAAGGCTCGGCCAAAAAAAAAAATTAGAATCAATGATTTCTTTCTTTCATCCATGCTATAGTCAAAAATATCAGGTAGTGTTTCTCTTTGTACTTCTGCCCATGCTTTAGTAATGCAGTAATGGCAGTTTTATTTCTTAAAATGTTTTTAACTGCTACATATAGTAGCAGAAAGTATTCTAATACCACATTATTTTATTTTGTGTATTAGGGCAATACTGAAGAGGCAGTGACTTTAGGATTAATATTAATTAACTAACACCTGTAATTAATTAATAATTAATTAATTAATTTGAGACATCAAATCTTTTTCTGAACCAGAGTTCAGATGATAACATTTTTTTAATTAAAATCCTTGGTCTGAGCTTGGACTAAACCTAGGATATTGGAATCATTTATTACTCATGACCTTTATGATGGAGGAGACCAAAAAACAACCACACACACAGTACCTATAAAAGAATGTCTGTCTTTCTTCCATTAGCAAATATTCAACAAGTGGTACTGTATCCTAATCCTATGACACTGGGAGCTAAGATTATGAAACATCCCTTGTATTTTTCTGTTCTCTCTTTGTAATCTATGACATCCTAGGATGGATATCCTTTTTTCACATACAAGAATATCTCTAACAGTATCTATATCCACAGTGCTTGAAGCTGTCTGATAACAATCTACACATACTTGTGCTTTCATTACATGACATAATGAGCTAAGTATTTAAATATTTCTTAAATATTGTGCTAGTAGTAAAATCAACATCCGTTATAACTATATGAAATATTCTTTCTCAAATCATTTTTAAAAATATCCTCCTAAATGTGTCATAAAGGCACATTTATTTTATGGGTAGGATAGTATTAATCCTATGGCAATGCTTTCAAAACTTCAGCTGGACATTTTTTTTTTACATAAAATAAGTAATAATAGTATTTCCTTGCTACCAGTAAACTGATTTATTGTGGTAAGAACAATTTTTCATTAACTAGAGCTCATAATATCCAGTGAGTTATTTAACAACATGTATTATTTACTTATGAATGGAATAACATAAGCTAATATGAAGGATATATTAAAGAAGACAAAAGTGACTGCTCTGTCTTAGAATCATTCTAGATACTACTCAATATGCTTCAGTGTTTATATGTAAATAATTAAGAGAAATGGCCTTTATAACAATAATGCAAGTCAGTGACAGATATGAAATCATCAAACAAAAATAAAAATTATTTCGGTGTAGTTTATTTCCCGAGAGTGAAAATATATTTTGCACAAACTTTAAAAATAAAGTTTAAATTTTAAACTGCTTTTTAAAATTCTGAATTAAAGAAAAATTATTTTATGTAAATGTACCCCTTAATTCTCTTACTTATTTTCTATTGCTTTGATTGCAGAGGTGACAGACTATTTGATTATTTTATTCTATTGATATCTTTCTATGTGAGGGATTCTAATTTGACTTCAAAAATTTCATTTTTGTATTTATCAAGAAAGTCTCATATAATATGAAACAGAACAATAGATATGAACCTCTTATTCTTTTGTGGAAAGAGTTATACTGGAGTACAGACCATCATTTGGCAAATAACCGTATTTTATTGTTTATAATACATGAGGAGAAAATGTACACCTTGGTATTTAGAAAATAAATGGTAAAGGTTATAAGATAGAGACCTATTTAATGTCATGTTTTAAAGATTTTTAAGTAAACCAATTTAGCTCTTGGATATAGGAGTTTTGTAGTTTGCCCTTGAGCTTCCTAACTTTCCCATGACAAAAAAACATACGATTTTAAAATATAAGAAATGTAATCCAAGTAATTTTCCATCTTTTTTTTTTTTTGCAATTCCCTCTGCAAACCAAAGAATCTAGTATCTCAATCCCATTATTTGTTATAAAATGGCTACTTACGACATAATTTTTAATAATTTAATCTACTGGGTCTTGAAGTTCTAGATTGAGACACTACTTTACTTAATATTTTGATCATGCCCCACTACAAAGGGCAGTAGTCAAGTTAGCTCTCATAATAGCCAGAAGAAATGCCTCTAATCCAATTGGTCACAGGGCAGCTATCACCAAAACCAATTTCTTTGTAATTAAAAGCTGCTCCGAGGCACTGCAAAAACTTGGAAGTTGCCCATGGATTTGAGGGAAGAAGGGGGATTTTTTTTCATAGACAGCAACCACATTGAAGCAATTTCTGAAACACACTGATAAGCTTTGCTTTTGAATTTACATTAAAGAGCTCAATAGTTGGTACCTGTGAGAACAGCTCACACTTCTAAACTGACTCATGTCCTGTAGAGATTAAGGACAGAGGGCTCTAGAAGATTAGCATGTCACTTGGTTTAAGTGACACACAATCCATTTTATTGACGTGGACTCCATCCTGCAAAACAAGCACTTTTAGACTGAAACATAATGAAAATTTGGTGTGCCTTTATAGACCAACATATGATACGTTTTTACACATTAGTGCTAGTTAATGTAGGCAGTGTCTGTAAATGAAACCAGCAGTCCTCATTATGGATGGTGTCTAGACACTTGCTTTAGAATACTAATTCAGTGGAACATACCCAAGGAGCTTTACATTACTTTTTAATTTTACCCAAGTCTTGCTATGGTCCAAAGTTATTAAGCTGTATTCATTGAATTCGGCAGGCTATTACTTTGCATTGTTACTATTCCTATTGCATCTCAGCATTCAATTGTGAAGCCAAACAAGCTTTGATTTGATTTCTAATTGTTTGTTTTCAGCAACTTGAACCTGGGTTTGTTGCTTCTGTGTGGAGCCGAAAGAACATCAGTGGGTAGGTAAAGAGTTCTCTCATTTTATACTTCTAATGCCATTCCAACACAAAGTGTGATCTGGATTCTACCCATTAGGATAGAGCTGTGAACAGAGATGTGAAACATTACTGAATTTAAAATGTGCAACTACATTGGAGAGCTGACATTTTATAACAGTTCTGCTAGCTACCTGAACTACATTATTATGAGGAAATAAACCTGTGCTAACACCTTGGAAAATAGTTCTACCATGCTTTCACTTTTGTTTTTTTATCTGCAACATAAAAACACTGCATGTGCTAAGGTTGAAACAGAACAGAAAGCTGGCCTACCATGGCATCATGGAAAGATTTCATTTGAAAAAACATATTACACAACATGAAAACCATCATTTCCACAAACTGTACCCACTATTTTTAAAACTTTGGAAATACACTTATAGAGACAGAGGGCAAGAAAAAAAAACAAACATGTTGTACCACACTTTATGTTAATTATTTTGAGTTAAATCTGTTTAAGTTAAAACTTAAGTTGCAACAACATATTAAAACTGGGTCAAACATCTGAATTATGATAGTTCATTTTTGAAGTATTGTTTTTTTTTTTACAATACAATAATTATTTTCTTTGGTTATTTCTCCCTATGAAACATATGCTTTGTTCGTTTGGTTTTTGATGTGTTTCCTTCTTCATTTGTTATATCAAACATGGAAGTCAATCCTTAATACCATTGAGCACCTGAATATTTATAACTAGTTGCCACTAGCCATTACTTCCGGTTTAGTTTCATATATTAGAACTAAAGTTTGTCAACAGAATAAAGAAATCTGGACAGCTGAGAACAAACTAGTTCACTCGAAATAAGCCCTTTGCATTTGAAAGCCTTTCAGTTTAATCCTTCAGCAATAAACTCTGGAGACCACGGGCAGCTACCTTTTTTTATCTTTTTAGGATTTATCCAGATTGAGCTATAGATTGGACTGTTTTTTGATGCACTGCCATTTCTATGAATTTATCCCATAACAGTGGGTCTTCTTGTTCACTAGCATAGTATAATCTGAGAGAATGTCATCATACCACAGAAGAATCTAAGTTTTGCCATAAATTCTATGGGTTACAGGGCAAATGCCACTTAACACCTCTAAGATTCAGTTTTCTTTCTATACAATTAACTTGCTTTGTTATATAACACTTTCTGGTAGTAAAATTCCATCATTTACCCTCACTTTCTGTCTGGAATGAAATCAGAGGTATGTTGAATAAATTAACAAAGACAAACTCTTTGGCTGTCATGGGGAGCACCCCTTAAAGGTATCTAAGCAGTTCACATCGATAATCATATCAACAATGAGTTATTCACTTTGGAGAATGTAAGATCTCACAGTGCAACAGTCTCAAGCATTTTTAGGTCTATCTTTTAGAATATGTTTTCTTGTCTTTTGAAAAAAATGTTACAATGTAGCAAACATAGTGCAAGCAGAGACTTTGGGGAGGTTGCCTAATTCTTTAAGCCCCAGTTTCCTACCTGCAATAAATTGGATATGCATATAATAATATTATCATTGGGTGTTGTAAAGATTTAGTAATACAATGTATTTGGTGCACAGCAGAACTCAACTTGTTTATCTTTTCATCTACTTCCTTACTCTTTCCATTTAAATGTTTTATTTTAATGGAGAATTAGAGAAACAGTCTGGGACCCAAAAACTGGAGTGCTGGTGTTACTTGAGAAACTGAGGGTAGGATGTTCTGAGGAAAGGTGAGATTTTCAGAGAAATAATCAGGGTTTGCAATGTTTATCCTCTCATGGCTAGCAGCTATATTCAAGGAAACCATTTGCTGTGTTTGCAAAAAAATTTCTGATCCGGCAACACATTCGTGATACCATCATCCCAATTGTCTTCTCCCCCAATTACCTCCCTCCCCGGCAAAATAAAAGAAAATTTCCTCAGTATTCACAAGACTTTGCCAAATAACGAGACAGAAAAATGGAGAGAATAGGGACCAGGAAATAATCAAGATGACAACAAACTTTTAGCATTATTCCATTAGGTAATGCAATATTCTACACCCATTAAAAACTGAGATGATAAATGCTGATACAAATGCATGTCCAAGATAACATATTTGAAGCAAAATCTTGCAATGTGCTTTTATATGCACTGAAAATTTATGCAACACTCCTACATAATACATTGGTAACAGGAATAAACTATGAATAGTGATAATGTGGTAGAAAGAAGCTGAAGAGGGAAACATTTACTTTGTCCTTTATATCCTCAAAGATATATGTCAGAATTCTAACAGTATTACTTTTACAATTTCTACAAAGTGGAGAAGACTTTATCAACAGGGAAGAATTTTTCTTAACTTTTTATTTGTTTCTTTGGGTGAAGGGTTACTCTTGAAGTGATTGGAGCTAGAATGTGAATTTGGCTTCTGGGAACTTCCCCCCCACCCCAAGATGTGGTCATTAGCAATGGGGCAGGAGAGTTGCTGTGTGAGGTATGAGGGGCAGATTTGTTCTCTACTCTTACAACAGAGAATAAACTCATGGAATAGAAAAAGCAGAATCTGTGAAGATTCAGTAGAATAGAAAAAAAGGGAATTTAGAAGGATGGTAAAACCTCACAAACTAGAATAGCCAACAGATAAGTTGTGAAAACTATGTTTGAATTGTTATTACCCTTCTTTGCCATCACTAAATTTTTATTTAAATATAAGCTGCTTGTGGTTTAGGTACTATCTATCATCTGTCTCTCTATATCTCTATCTATGTATCAGTTGACACAACTGAATAAATTTTTTTTCTCTGGGATGACATACCACAAAATAAAAACAATATATGGTTAAGAGATCTGAGGGCAAAATGTACCAAGAAATCATCCACTCTGCTTATAGCAACCTGTTCTTCAACTAGTAGTGTATAAGAGTTTCCATTGTTCAGCATTCTTGCCAACCAGTACTCATTGTGTTGGTAATTTGTATTTTTCTCTGATAACCAAAAATCAGACATTTTTCCACCTGAGCAACTTGAATATCTATTTTTGACAAAATGCTTTGCCTGGTCTTTTATCCATTTTTCTATGGGAATATTTATCTTTTTCTTACTCATTTACATGAACTTTATATTTTCTACATCTGAACCTGTGATTGTTAAATGTGTTTCAGATGTCTTTTTATATTCAGAGGCTTTGAACGTCACTTAAATTTTGTGTCTTTTGATGGAGAAATATACTCAAATTTAATGTATCAGTTTTATCTGTTAAGCCATATGAAATTAATTTTAGTAAAAAAAAAGGGTGAGGTAATTGTTAAAACCTGTGTAAACAATTAATCCATCAATATTTAGTGTATAGTCCATCTAGTCCACTGCTATGCAGTGACATCTCTATTAAAGCCATCTTCCTCAAATATATGAATCTGTTTCTTAGATCTTTATTCTGTTCTTCTGTTTTATTTGCCTTTCTTTGTATCATTTCCATAAAGTTTTAAACATCTATCGATGTTTAATAAGTTGCTACATTTGACACTGGAACGATTTGTTCCTTTTTCTCTCCTTTTAAGAATTCTTTTGTTGTTCTTGGTCTTTTGCTCTTCCCAGTTAATTTTGGAATAATGTTGGTCAAGTGGGAAAAAAAAAACATATTGCTGCAATTGTAACTAAGATGCTATTAAATCTATGCTTCAATTTAAAGATAGCCATCTTTATAATATTTTGTTTTTACATGTGGCTATGCTGTAACTGTTTTCCCAAGCCATTCTAAGTGTCTTTCAATAAAATAGTTTTATTTAATTGGAAAGCTCTTACATTTGTTAGATTTATAATTTTTTTTATTCTGGTCTAAATGATATCTTTTAGATCATAATTGTTTCCTGTTGGAAAATAAAATTCATTTGATTTTAGAGTATTAACCGTGTGTGTGGCAACTAGAATATAGGCATTGATACAATCCACTGATTTTATTTAGCTTTCCCCAACTTTACATGTACTGGTTTGTTTGCATGTGTGTGTATTTAATTCTATGTAATTTTATTACACCTGCAAGCTTTTGTATCCACAACTGCAGTTAAAATGCAGAACAATTTCATTACCAGGATGATCCTGTTACTTTTTTTATAACTACATTCACCTCCCTTCATTGCTTCCTATAATCCCTGGAAATCACCAATATATTCTCCATTTCAGTAATTTAACATTCTAAGCAAGTTATATAAATTAAATCATACAGTAAGTGACCTTTTAATATTGGTTTTTATTTTTTTATACAATGTAACTCCCTGGAGGTTTTTCCAATATTTTACATCATGTTTCAGTAATGTTTTCCTTTTTATGGGTGAGTAGCATTCCATAGTATAGACATACACATTATGTCTGGATTAATTCCAGTGTTTGACTGTTATGAACAAAGAAACAACAAAAAAAATCTGTGCATAATTTTTTGGGTTAATAGATATTTCCATTTCTCTGGGTTAGATACTCAAGAATGTAAGTGCTGTGTCATATGGTAATTGCATGTTTAGTTTTATTTAAAATAATAGAAACAGGAGTTCCCCCCGTGGCTCAGTGGTTAATGAATCTGACTAGCATCCATGAGGATATAGGTTTGATCCCTGGCCTTCCTCAGTGGGTTAAGGATGCTGCATTGCTGTGGCTGTGGTGTAGGCCAGCGGCTACAACTCTGATTCAACCCCTAACCTGGGACCCTACATGTGTGGCCCCAAAAAACAAAAAAAAAATTAAAAAATAAAAATACTTTAAAAATAAATAAATAAATAACAAATAAAATAATAGGAACAACTAAATTGGTTTTCCAAGTGGCTCTACCATTCCATAGTCCCACCAATACTGTATGAAACCCAGTTTCTGTCTAGGTAACTTGGAATAGTTGCTGTTAAATGTTAGCTCTAAGAAAAGTCAGCAGTCATAAATGACTACCCTGAAACTGCCATGCTGTAAAAAAGCCCAAGTGCATGAATGAGTTTTGGGAGAGAGATATCACATGTGAAGAGAGGAAAGCATCAGTGTGCCAGGTCTGTGAGTGAAGAAGTCTCAGGTCCCTCTCATACTAATTCCATATGCATCAGAAATAAACACACAGTCTGTTCTTGAATTCCTGACCCACAAAATTATGGACAAAATTAAATGATGGGGAGTGCCTACTGTGGCAGAGTAGGTTAGGAATGCTACTTCAGCAGCTCGGGTCACTGTGGAGGTGCAGGTTCCATCCCTGACCTGGTGCAATGGATTAAAGGATCCTGTGTTGCCATGGATGCAGCATAGGTCACAGCTGTGGCTCACATTTAATCCCTGGCCCAAGAACTTCCATATAAAGCAAGTCCAGCCATAAAATTAAAAAATAAAATAATATTAAGTCATTACATTTGGAGTAAGTTGATGCAAATGGTGGAAAAATATGTAAATATTTTAAGAAAAATTATGATTATTTGCAGGGATTAATTCTTGGTGTTGGTATCCCTGGTTTTCCTAAAGCACTTTTACTTTAGTAAAATGGAAAGAAAAGCATATAAATTCCAATGTAAAAGTGGTAAAACTACGTGAGCACATAATTAAAGAAACATAAAGGACCAATAAGCATGAATATAGTGAATAATAAAATCTCACTATTAATATAGACTGAAACTTTAAAAAATATTATGATACAAATATATGTATAATATGTGTGCATATTCACAGACATACATATTGAAATTGCTCTATAATATATTTAATTTTTGCAGTTAACTGATTATTTCTTCATTATGTGCTTTTTATTTTATTTTTCTCTAAATATTTCAAAATGTGTAAAACATATTCAGAAACATATCCATACTTATAATAAGTTAAATTATATATTTTGACATCTAAAAATGCAAGGTTTCTTATAATTTCTAAATGTTAATTTTTAGCCATTGGCAATAATCATTACCAGAATGATAAATTAGTAAATGTTTCAGATTCTTAGGCTGATATCATACATGGGTTGAATAATATTTTGAGTGAAAAAATAAGTGCTATGAAAATCTATTAGGATTTTTGAAACATGTAGAATTTCCTCTCATTTTGGCACCATAAGAGAATAAATTTTCTGAAGAAAAAAGTTGTAACCATTTTCCTGATAATAGCATTATGACTTAATTACCTAAAAAATAGCTTTTCATTTAATTCTGAAAAGTCTGGAAGAGTTTATCCTTCTTCCTCTCTCCCCACAGAGAATTCTGTGTACTAGTCTTAGAGTCTTTAATATAGTACTTCTTGTCCCCTCCTTTGTATGTGGGAACAACAAATACAATACACTTAACATTCAAAAACATCATTGTAACCTTCACATATTTTCCTTCAGGTTAATTTTTTGAATTAAAGTTTTTGTAGGTATGTATCATTTAACACTACCTTTATATATGCTATCTGTGACCAATATAGCAGGCTGCAACTTAAAAGAATTAACACAGAAAAGAGAAAACATGTTACCTCGTTAAATTTTGTCTTCCGTCCTTCACCTTAAGAAAAACTTATTAATTCTTTTCCTTCTATTTTCTTTGTTTCTTTTCTTTTCCTCTCCCTCTATTTCTCTTCTCTTAATGGTATTATTCTATGTCTACAATACCCAATAAGTGAAAAGAGTAAATAATTTTATTTCTTTACATAACTCTTATTTATTAATTAGCACTTATTTTTCCATTATAAAACAAAACACAGACAAAACTATCCCTCCACCAAAAACAAAACAAAACCAAGCAAAAAAACAAACATTTAGTTCTGTTGGGATATGGTTGAATAAGATGTTTTTCTTTTCTTTCATTCTCTCATGTTGGAAATATTTATTGCATACCTACAATGAATAAGGCACTAAATTAAGCATCAGTTGTGTTATGCTGAAGAATAGAAAAATAATTGTATGTCCCAATTTGAACTTAGATTCCCATAGAGAGAACTGGCTCTAATATTTACTTATATATGAGTAAAATAAATCTAACCAGTGAAAAACCGATCTTTGTCAATTAAAGGTTTCTCAGTGTCTAGAAGGTAGAAACAAGCCAGACGCTTAAGATAACTATCTCTTAGGCTAAACACATAGGATTATATCTTGTACAAGATCCTCAGTAAGTACCTGAAATAGATTCACTGTGCTCAGATATTTTTTAAAATATCTGAAGGAAAATATTGTATGGTTTCCTTAATAATCAACACAATTCTTACATAAAAATCTTTCCAGAATGTTGAGTGAAAGCGTTTCAGTGTTATGTGGAATTTTAATATATGCATCCAAAAAGGGCATATGCTTTAACAGCCTAAAGTGTATAGCATATATGTATATAAATAGTACATAAACAGTGTATAAGTGTGTAAATCAAACAACCTGTATGTTTGTGTCTTTTATTTAAAGGCAGAGTTTTTCTGATAAGAAAAATCTTCAGAAAAATCTACCACACTAGAAAAAAAAGGGGGGGGGGGTCTCAACATAATGTGTTGAGTTTTTACTAAAGTCATGTGACAAAGCAAAAAAGCAAAAAAAAACAACAAATTGTTACTTCAAAATAGTTTCCTATGTGAAAATGTCTGTTCTGTTACTTTGATTGCTTTGCTGTTGTCATTGCTGTAACTCTTTAGAAACCCTCATTTTAAATCCCCTGAGCTAACATCTATCTAGTATTTAAAATGCCTAATCAGTGTTCTAAATGCTGTCCTAATATAAATTCATTCAATTTATAGTAGAAACCTGTGATTGAGATGCTATTATAATCCATACTTAATAGAAGAGACCAAGTCACAGAGAGAATCATACCTGGTCAAGGACTTCTAGCTTTTAAGTGTCAGAGCTGGGATATGCTCTGTGATGTCTAGCTCCAGGCTCTGGATGTTTAATTATGAGGCTATTATGTTTTTTACACAAACTTAGGTTACATTTTAAATATATTATCACTGGCAACATTTTTTTTTGAAGATGCTTTTGCTACTTGGAAAGAACCAAATGTAATTTAAAATTACATCTGATGAAAAACATGGATATTTATGCTTGGCAATAACTTAGGCTTTTAAAAACTCAATTTTGAGGAATGAGATGGATTTTTATACAGCCTGTAAACAGCTCTTACAACAAATCTAAAAAAAGCAGTCAAAAATAGTATTTAAGGATGTCATTATACAGAAAACTATTTTACAGAATAACAAATTATTGCTAAAGTTAAAACCCCCACTTAAACATACAGTCTAAGTTCACTCTTTGTATACTTCTGTCTAACACAGTGCCTACAACATTTTTAGTTTTGAGTGTTTGTTTAACGAATTGCTTGTATATATTCTGCTAAGAAAATTTCCTTAGCAAATTGTGTTGTGAGAAAATATATAACTTGAAAATCTTTATATAATGTCAGCATACAAAAAAGTAATATAAGTTAATTTTCCATATTTGAACATTACAATAATAAAAGCATGTTACATGCCTAACCAAGTCACTCATTGTAAAAATTATCCCTGAATAAGAAATATGAAATAGTGAGATTGGTTCAAATTTCCTTCTGTAATTAAAAAAAAAAAAAAAGTGGCACACTCAAATACAGTAATTTAGGATACTTTAATAAAGAGGTTATTTACATAGGTTTAGACAAGGTTAAAAGTAAAAAGAAAGCTTCAGAGTTACAGTGAGAAGCCCTCATCATCCCCAGGCCACTTACAGTAAGAGAAGGAAGGAATTACGTGATCTAATCAAAACATCTGCAGTTGTAACTGCAGGAGGAGGCCACTTAGCAAGAGTTGCAGCCTGGAATGCAGTCTCTGCTAACTTAAAGTCTGGATAAAGGTGCTGAACTGGGAAAATAAATAGCTTAATGGCTCTTCTTCCCCGCTACCTTTTATTTCCTGTTGGTGTTTTCCACTGGCTAAACTCAAGTTTTGAAGTCAGAGAGTAAGGGAATTCTGTTGATTCTATAGATAGAGATTCACATACTAGTTGGAAAAGGTGGACTTGACAGAACAGGTCCCCGAATTTGGGTTAGATGTAACCTTTTTCTATGCTTTGAAGGTATTGCCTTAGAGTTGCATTCAATCCATGTTCTGTCATGAGATAAGTTTGATGCCGTAAGTCATTCCTATGAAACAGGACTATTTACAAGTTACCCTGATAGAACAAGAAAAAGCAGTCTACATTTTCCCTTCTGATTCATTTCCTTTAATTCTCTCTTATATCTACTCCAGGCAGAAATTGCTCCCACTACTCTTTTGAAATTGGCCCTGTCCATGTTCATAGTTATTGTCCACATTGCTAAATTCACTGTCAGTCTTTTAGTATTTAACCTAGCTAATTGATCACTTTGCTTACAGGGCACCAGTCCATGTCACACCCTTTTTATCTAAGTTGTAAAAATTATGGACATACAGCTGTTCATTGTATTTGCTTATCATCCTTAATGTCTACAGAATATGTAGCAATATTATCTCTTTCATTCTTGATACTGATATTGTATATCCTATTTCTTCATTTCATGACCAGTCTAAAGTTTTCTTTTATTTTATAAAAATTATTTTCAAAGGAGCAACTTTGGGTTTCATTGATTTATTTTATGCTGTTTTGCTATTTTCAATTTCATAGATTTCTGCTCATATCCTCTTTATTTCCTTTTTTGCTTTTTGCCAGAAAAAGTCTTAAGGTGGAAACTTATACCAGAGATAAACAAACTATGCCCAAATTTAGAATGCTGCCTGTTTTGTGTGTGTGTGTGTCTATAAAATATTATTGAACCTTCAACATATGCTCATTTATTTATTTATTACGTGTATCCACTTTTGTAATTTATAGATCGGGCAATTCTTTTTAAAAGAATTGTAATTTTTTATGTCCTATTAAATAGTTGGTTAGATTCCATCTCTGAACTTCCTTCCCACTGCAGATGGAAACAGTTTAATTCTTCATTCAGTTCTTTTAGCTTCCAGTTGATGATTTTATTTAAGGCCCACTAGGGTCTTCCCAATGTATGTGTAGTAGGCATGCCTGTATTGGGTACAGTATTTAATGTAGATTTATGGGTTTAATCCCTTTGAGGTACCCTCTCTTAGAAGGTTCTCCCTCTATCTTCCTATCTGATATTCCAGCTCTAAAATCTGTCTTCTGGCACTTAATGCCAATAAGCCTCTGTTTTTGTGCTCTCTAAACTGTGTGCAGAGTGAGGAATGCCTTCGCAGAGAGCCATAAACTCAAAATATTATCCTTGTACTTTCTATCCATCAAGAATAAAACCCTCCTAGTTCTTCCATGTTGTCATCACTCTCCATGCTTTCAAATGCTTTTAAAAAGTAATATGCTCACATTCTATATCTGTGGGAGGGTTAGTTCAATCAGGATACCCTGCCATGACCAGAAGGGAGAATTACGTCCCCTACAGTTTTTTCTACTTATTTTTGATATTCTCTGTGGAGGATAGTATAAATTATGCACATATTACTCCATCTTCAAAGAAATGTGTGGTGCTCAGTCTAAAGCAATATTGTCCAACCTTAATCTACTATGGAATCCCACCTCGAGAGATTCTATTTCAGAATATTTCAAAAATATTTCTGATAGACTGCTTAATAAACCTAAAACTCAATTGATTTATATAGAAGTCCAACAGTGTTGAATTTACTGGAACTTAAAATAAGAATATAATCTTAATAAAAATGTACTCTTTTTCTTTCTTAATAGGGTAAAACATGAACAGTTTTCCTGGGAGAAAGATTCCTGATCCCAAACTCACAAAGCCTCCAGTTGTCTTAGTAAGGGGATGAAAGTAAAAGTAGGAAGGGATTATGAAAATTTCAAAATTGAAGAATGATTTACAGTAAATATATCTAAGTTGGATCCTCTTTTCAACTAGATAAGTGTCATCGCTTCTTTAGAGTTCAGATAAATGTTGTATTTTTGTAGTCCCAGTTTTTTTTTTTAAATAAATTTTTATTGGAGTATAGTTGTCTCAGAAAGTTGTGTTAGTTTCAGGTAAACAGCAACTTAATCAGTTATACATATACATACATTTGTTCTTTTTCAGATTCTTTTCCCATGTAGATTATTGCACAGTACTAACTAGATTACCCTGTGCTATACAATAGGTCCATGTTACCCATCTGTTTTATAAATAGTAATGTGTATATGTCAATCCCAACCCCCTAGTTTATTTTAAATATAGCATGATCTTAAATCAGGCCAAGATACAAAAAAGACAGAGAATTGGGAGTCCTGGTACTCATAATGTTTCTAGTCACTTAAAATATTCTGAATGGTAATTATTTTAACTTCTGCTATGTAGATGTTAAAACTGTGGATCAGAGAATTTGAACAGTTAGCCTAAAATAACAGAGATATTCAGAAACAACACTGGAGTAAATTCATCTTTGTAATTCCTGAGGCCTAGTTGTTTCCAATCTAGCATGATATTTTTTACTGTCTTTCTTCCTGCACCTGACTTTGCTATTCTATTTTTATATTTTTCATATATGGAATCATACCTGAGAAAAATAATTGAACTCTTTTTCTCTCTCGCCTGCCCTCACTCTTACTCTTCTCTCTCTTTCTTTCCAATCAAATTCCAAATCCTAAATTATTCCCCTCAAAACTTGCCCTGGATCCTATTTGTCCCTAGACTCACTATCATTTTTCATGTGGAGGATTAAAACAGCCTTGCTGTTATATTTCCATCTTATATTTCCATTTTATAGTCTCTTGGCATAATCGCAAAAAAAAAAATAAGCAGAAACAATGAAATCATTTTTTCTCTCCTATTTAAGTATTTTGACTAATTCTCTATTCATACATGATAGGGTCCAAAGTCATTGAAATGGCATTAAATTTCCTTCAAAATCCACTTCCACTTCTTGTTTACATTATCTTCTGTTTCTTCCCCTCAGAACTCTTTCTTCCCACTAACCACTTTAAATTTCTGACTATTCTGAAATAGACAGGTACTCTCATTGCTGAATGAATGCCATATTTAGGTTGTTCTTTAAGATTATAATGTTTTTTTCTTCTTTCACTGATCTGATCCAATTTCAGCACTTGCCTAAAGTCCATTTATTTTCTGTGATTCTGTGATGTTTTTAACCCTGATTTTTTCAGAGATTAATAATGGGAATAATTATACCTTTAGAATTTCTACTCATATTGCCTCTAATTTCCATGTTAAATGACCATCCTGAAATTTACATATCTATCCTTTCTCAGTTTTCTCATTCATTTCTATCAGAAGGAGGTGAATAACTTAACTGAATAATTAATTTAGTAGGAATAAAGTAGGCATACTTGGAGCACCATTCTCTGTTTTTGTGAACTGTCTGTCTATAAGAAATAAGAAGTCTGCTCTGTTCCTTCTGTTACCGAACCTGGATTTGGGCCTTCATATAATGTACAGGAAAGCCAATCCATTGACACTGGCTTGTTGTAAAAGTACAGCATTTATTGCAGGGTGTCAAGCTTATGCGCAAAAGACTCAAACTCCCCTTGGCTTTCAGAGAAGGATGTTAAAGGCAGTGTGAGGAAGGAGCTGCAGGATGCATGATCCACTTCTTCTCAATTCTCAGATGGTAGTTGACATCACCGTAAAGTTTAAAGCACCATCAACATTCTGGTTTCAACCCCTCCAGGGTGTTTGTGCTTCTGCTCAGCACTTTTCTTCTGGTGGAGTCTGCTTCCTGTAAAAACAACTTAAGAATGTGTGTCAGACTTTTATCTATATCTTTCAGGGAACTAGGGGTTCAGTGACTCTGGTATGTGGCTGATTTATAGTCTAAATTGTTACCAGTTTCCTGGCCCAATAGTTTTTCTTTGTTTCCACATCTTTTCATTTCCTAACCATTAAATGTTAAGCCATGCTTTAGAGACTCAGGAAAGGGCCGGGGGAATTTTACTTCAAAGGACAGGGAACACAGGTGCTCATATATGTATGGTTTCACTTCCTGCTGTAAGTTTCGTAAGAAAACTCTCCAAATAGGAAGAACTGCATATATACAGCCCTGCCTGTAATATGTGCAAGAAATTAATGAACAGAAACCTCAATTCAGTAGAGTAGGGAGAACAGAAAGGGTAACTCTTGTGCCCTGAAAGGATAGCAGAGCCCTACAAGAAGAAGAACGATACCTCTTCTTTCCTGGCATGGACTCAGCCAATGAAAATCCATGGACTCTTTGTTTACTAGAACCCTCCCAACTTTTTACCCTATAGAAAGAGTTCTCCTTCCTTTGCCTTGTAGGGACTTATATGTGACGAGTCATGTTTGCAGACCTTAATTTGCAATTCTCTGCTCATCTCAGGTGAAACCATCTTTGCTGGGAAAATACATAGCAGCCTTCTTATTTTAAGTCAATATGTGGATTTTAAGACTGTTTCATTCTGCAAATCAGTATTAGGAAGCTGCTCACAATAGAAGCCACATTCTCCAGCAGCAGCTTTACCACTAACAGAGCTATCACTTTCTTCTTCACCTGCTTCCTTCTGCCTCTTTTAATTGGAGAAGTTGTGTTAAGTCTTGGATTTTTTAAACCTCTAAAGTAGTCCAGTATCCACTAGTACCTCCTACTGCTTTGGCCTTGTACGTTATTTTATTTAATCTCCAAAACAGTTCTAGGTGGTAGGCATTGTTATTAATATTCTCACTCTAGAGAAAATGAAACTAAGGTTTAGAAATGCTAAGTAATTTGCTCAAAATTTCTCATCAAGTAAGTGGTAGATGGATGATTGAAACTCAGATCTGACTCTGTGAGTACTCTTCACTTCTACCTTCTTCTGTTTCTAATTTATTTCTTCCTTGGTGCTTCTGGCGGTGGGGGATACTATTGATATGTGCGTACTAGTAGATAATGTGCTTATTTTCAGGCTTGTCTGTTACTAATTTTATTCTCTGCCACAGCACAGCGAGTTTGAGGGAATATATAGAATCCTAGGAAGTATAGAGTCGTGTTTAAAGTGAATTCAGCTCTGGAATCAACCTGCATAGCTTAAAGTCTGCTTTATACCACTTCTTTTTTTTGTTTGTTTGTTTGTTTTTGTTGTTGTTGTTGTTGTTGCTATTTCTTGGGCCGCTCCCGCGGCATATGGAGGTTCCCAGGCTAGGGGTCAAATTGGAGCTGCAGCCACCGGCCTACGCCAGAGCCACAGCAACGTGGGATCCAAGCCGCGTCTGCAACCTACACCACAGCTCACGGCAACGCCGGATCGTTAACCCACTGAGCAAGGGCAGGGACCGAACCCACAACCTCATGGTTCCTAGTCGGATCCGTTAACCACTGCGCCACGACAGGAACTCCCTATACCACTTCTAATTGTGTGGCCGTGGACAAGTCACTTAACTAAGTATTTTAGTTCCCATGTGTGTAAAGGAACAGGCTCCCAAAACAGTGCTTGACATAAGCAAAAGCAAAAAGTTAATCACCATGGTACATGTTCTCTTGTGTGTAGGTATATGGTTTATGAATTGTTGAGTGTATGAATGAATTAATGGGATGTCCAGAAAGTGTCAAAAGTGGTGTGTTCACACATTTACTAGGTTATGCTCTATTAAGCAACTTAATTCAATGCAGAGACTTGCAATAAAATGCATTTATTCCAGAGAACCTATCTTAAAAAAACATTAGTAACCTCCTCTTCTGTTTTTAGTCTCAGCTGATACTAGAAGTTCAGTCCTGATACCTGTATGTTATTGTAATGTTTCATTATCTCAAAGTATATCATCTGTTTTTATTCTCTGTCATTATCACTCATACTATAAACAGCAAATTTAGTGCATTGGTGCTATTTACAAAATTCAAACACTCAACTGTAACAGATGGTCAAATGCGGAAGCCTGGAGACATTTCTTAAGTGGTTCCTAAAGTGCTATGAAAATCGTTGATAGGATTACCACAGACAAAAAGCTTCTGCGATCACATATTAAGGTAGAAAATATTTAAATAGTATGTAACTCTTAAATGTTTTTGAAAAAGTCAATACAAAATTACTTTTGCTAATGTATATTCCATAGAAATCTAAATTAAATCTGAAAACACAATGGATTGTTATAAAAGCTTATGACAATTTACTTTACAGTTTCTCTTTTTAGACAAACTTTCCTCTTGTTGCTCTCCCTTGTGAATTTTGTAAAACAAAGATAACAAATCTCAAATTAATACTAAATTTCACTGATGTCTTATTTCTATCCCACCAATGTTACAATCTAGACTAAAATAGATATAGGCTCTAAGAATGACAAAGTAGATTGATCCTAGTTTTAATCTAATTCTTCTATCTTTACCTTGATTAAATTTGAATTTTTAATAACTTCTGCTTGACATAAGAAAATGAACATTTTTGCATTAAAATGTTCTGTGTTAGCCAAACTTGATCCGTTAAGCACACACTTCAAAACAGCAACAAAAGTGAATGTACTTGGGCATATCATCTTCAATTACCTGAGGGAAACCTAGAGGAACTGATATTAGAATATCATCACTTTGTCAGTGATTTGTACCTTTGTTGGCACTCCCTTTCAGATCCTCCATAGGTCGTTGTATTATGCTAATCACAGTGTCTTTACATTCCTGCCATGAAACCTATGACATATCAGCTAGAAGATTTGCAGTAGCTCCAACAGACTGAGAGTTCCAGTTCTATCCAAGGAAACCAATACTATGTAAATCACAATCTTAAGTCTTCATTTATCGAGTGTGGAGAGCAAGTGTTTACTCTTATTCTTTTAACCACTGCCATACTATTCATAGACCACACATTAAATCCTCACTAGGTGCAAAGTACTGTGCTAAATGCTTAATTTTTATTATTGAATCATTTTGCTTAGGGAAAAGAATTAATGCTTATCTTAAGAGAAAATGAAGAACTAACTTTCTTGTTCTCATCCTCAATGTTTAGTCCAAACCTTAGAGTAAGCAATTCCCTTTTAATTTAATAATTTTTTTTTATTTTGTTTATTTTCAAACTTATAAAAATAACACAAGAATAGTACAAGCTCCCAGATGCCTTTCATCCAGATTCACACACTTTGTATAATTCTCACACTTTGCAACAATAATTTATTTTGTCTTTGACTCAATGAATCTATTTGTACATACACATATGATTTTGTTCTGAACTATTTGGAATTAAGTTGAGATATTATACTCCATTACATCTCACTGTTTCACATGTGTTTTCTAAGAACAAGCACATTCTCATATATAAGATACAATACAACTCTCAAAGCCCACAAATGTAAAGCCATTACACTGTTATTATCTAATCTGCAGTGCATATTCGCAAAATATCCCCCCTACACACATTACTAATTAATTATAGTGGGGAAAGAATAACTTGACAGTGGAGACACCTGACATATATCACACTAAATAAGTAATTAAAATTAACATCGTTAGTATTGCAACAATTTGTGCACAGGTCTGACATTTGGTACTTTCCTACCAAAAATGCAGTCTGAATCTAAATATGAGAATAATCAAACAAATTCAAATTGAGAGGCATTCTGCTAAATAATTTGCTGTATCTAACATGTCAAAGTTTAGAAGACAAAGAATAGGTGACAAACTGTTCCAAATTAAATATTTCCCTTTAATTAAGTGGTAATTCTAAGTACAAATATGATACCCCAGCTTTACCCTTTATTTATCGATGTGTTATTGGCTGCCTCCTCCTCTTATTTTTTACTTTGGCACACTTAGTTATTCTTGTTTTTAAATAGTTATTTTAATTTAGTTTAAATACAATTATTTTACATCCATGTCTTAATTTAAATAAATGTTCAAGAAAACTGATCCTCTAATGTAAAGGAAGAGAACATTTGGATAATTAATTGCCTTTTTTTCTATCTGTGTATTGTTGTATTATTTTCTTTCTACCTTTTAAATTTAGGTCACAACATTTATATTCTGTTCTTTAGCTATAATTAGGCTTTTCAGGGTTTTCTATTATATTACTTCTAAAAATTAAACATTGATAAGTAGCATTTACACTATTATGATTTTATAAATATTATTCATTATAAAAACTAATTAATGTAGTTGGAGCAACTACCATTTGCTTTCTTCTGAAAATTTCTCCAAAATTTTGTATTTTCTTATTTTTCTGTTTCATAGTTTTATTAATTTATTTACTTGTTTCTTCTGTATGTAATTTCTATGAATTTAGTGTAATTTTTAAGAGTGTAGTTGTTATATGTAATGAGTCTGCTGGTTTGAAAGAGAATTTCTCATTTATATACATTGGTTAGTTTTCTCAAAAACTCAGTGATTCAGGTGTAAAAAAGTAGAAACTTAGACTGTCATATTACTTATATAATATTTCCTGTTTTTTCTTTATAATTCTAGTACTCTCATCAGTTATACCCTGGTTGTTAAGAAATAAGATGATTATGTAATCAGAAATGAATTCATTTAATCTGTTTCTTACCAGATACACACACACACACACATATAAAATTCAAAAACCTACAAGATATCTAAGTTGTCAAGATATTTGTTGCTAAATTCTTGGCATTAAGTCTAATGTTTCTAACAAAGTCTTTAGATTTTGTCAACTTTTTTTTATTATCTGATATAGACATTTACTATATCTCTGTTTCTTCCCTCAACTTGTTTTCATCAATTCCTAAAGTCGTTAACATTTTCTCACAGAAGAGAGAACCAGAGAGTAAGAAAGTTAAAGAGTGAGAGGGCAATGGAGGGAAAGAATAAGAAAAAGCTGGGTGAATAGATAGGTAGATAGTTACTAGACATGGATCTGTGTGTCCAGTGGTCACCACATCTTCACCACACTTCTAAACTTCAATATGGCTTTATTTATCTATTCATTTTTAACTATTTTATTTTATTTTTATTTTTGGCTGCCCCTGTGGTATGATGAAATTCATGGGCCCAGGGAATGAACCCCAGCCCCAGGAGTGACAATGCCAAATCCTTTACTGCTAGACCACCAGGGAACTCCTCAGTATGTGTTTAATGTGAGAGGTGGCACCCTCCAAGAGTCTGGTAGAGATCTGTTGGGATTTTGACTTAATCTCACACAGAGATGGAGACCTACCTGTCTTTTGAAGGCATCAGGGTCTTCATTTGTCTGTGAGTCATTGCCCCTTGTTAGAAGCAGGAAGCTGTTATTGAATGAAAGTATGAATATGCTCGGGGGTGGGGGTGGGGGAGGACACTGAGTAGCAGGGGATCGTCTCAGGCAGTTATTTAGCATTGTCTCTATTTGCTGGGTTATGATGGAGCACTGGCTTTCTGTTAGATTTCGCAAGTATGAGCCTCCCAGGAGGTGGAATGCATGAGACAGGAAGACTAGCTTTTCTTCTTCCCACTGCCTCACCGTGAGGTCCCAGTGATAACAATCAGGATGCAGCCTTGAACTGCATTTTTACACCCAGAATCAGCCTGATCATGTCCTTTCAGTTTTGAATGGATGTAAAAGAATTACATTTAAACTAATAACAGTATCCATAAAAAGAAACAAAAACAACAAAATGGGAAGGAGGCAAGATGGCAGAAGAGGAGGGGGACATGCAGGTTAAATGACTCACACAGAACAGCAACAGCAATTGCTGGCAAAAGAACCTAAACTCCAATAATGGCAAGAATCTCGTGACATTACTAGGTAAAACAAGAGAAAAGAGGAGAGTGAGAGAAGGTGAATCCCAACTGGGTGGGCACTCCCGAAAGGGAACTGTGGAGGAGAAAGGGATCCCACACCCTGGAAAGTCACCGACTTAACGAAAGATCAACCGAACCTGAGGAATCTCCAGATGCAGAGAAGAGTGTAGCAGTAAGTTGGAGTCCTGAAAATCAGAGCGAGAACGAACAGATCATCTGAACTACTGGCACAGACACCAAAAATTGAGATGCTTGGGTGGGGGTGGGACCGAGATCTCAGCTCGGGAGGTTAGTCCCTGGGAAAGGGCTGGGATGGGTGGAGCGGAGACTGCTTGGGGGATCTAGGAACTGGTCTGTCAAGTTTGAAGGGACAGAGACTGCCTGGGAGACTAGAAAGCAGAGCATTGTGGGAGGAGGGAGCAGTACGCTAAGGGCGGGGAAGTGGAAAGCCACATCAGCAGGAACCTGGGAGAAGAGCTGGGTCTGCACCAGTGTTGGGGAGGGGAGAGAAGAAGGGGTGGACCACCATAGAATACTCCCCAGGACACAGAAGGCTCCCTGGCCCACCAACTATCAGAAAGCTGTGCTTCCCAGTGCATCCCCCCATCCCACCCCTTACACATACATGGGACCTGGGGCTGCCTGCCATCCGGGAGGGCTGGCCTCAACAATTCCTGGAAGCCTACCACCGCAGGGGCTATCCCCGCCCTGGTCTGCTCGCCCTCTGGAGGGGCTACACCCCCTCGGAGCAGCACCAAACACTGCCAGCACCCAGGAAAAGGCCTGCAGGCTAGAAAAGCTAGAACAAGCTTGGCTGGGCTGTGAAAAGATCTGCCTACATTCTCAGGCAGTTCTTCTGAGTTGGGCTGCCCTGAGGAAGAGCCTCTTGGGTTCTCAGTGGCCCAGATAGCTGCTCCAGCCCTCAGGGGGTGCTGCACTCAGGCGGAACAGCTGCCCAGCACCGCCAGCCCCCTGCAAGAGCCCCACAGCCCAAAAACACCAAAGCAAGCTCTACCTGGCCAAGTGAAATCTGCTTCCATCGCGGTGCAGATTTCCCAGTCCTGTCTGCCCTCAGGAAGACCTTCTTTGCTTCAGAGTGACCCTGTCAGCCCCACCCACCCTCTGGAAAAGCCACACTGCCTCAGAGAAGACTGACCAACAATGCCAGCCCTCAGGAAACATTCCATGGCAGTGACAAGGTAAACACTGCCTGGCCATGGAGAGTACAACTCCACCAGGAAAAAGAAAACAACAAGCAAGATGAAGAAGCTGAGAAACCACCCCCAGATAAACCAACAGGAGAACTCACCTACAGTCAACAATGAAACAGATCACTGCAGTCTGACAGACCAGGAGTTCAAAAGAGAAATAGTGAAAATACTGAAAGAATTAAGAGAAGATATGAACAGTAATGCAGATACCCTCAGAAAGGACCTAAAAAATATAAGGAGGCGCCAAGAAAAACTAGAAAATTCATTTGCAGAGATACAGACTGAGCTAAGGGCAGTAAAAACCAGAATGAATAATGCAGAAGAATGAATTAGTGATGCAGAAGATAGAATAATGGAAATCACCCAATCAGGTCAGCAGACAGAAAACCAAATGAAAAAACAGGAAAGCAATATAAGAGACCTATGGGATAATATAAAGCAGGCCAATCTATGCATAATAGGAATTCCAGAAGGAGTAGAAAAAGATAATGGGGTGGAAAATACATTTGAAGAAATTATTGCTGGAAACTTCCCAAATCTAAAGGATACTGAGTTCAAGATACAGGAAGCACAGAGGGCCCCAAACAAACTGAACCCAAATAGACCCACACCAAGACACATTATAATAAAAATGGCAAAAATTAGTGATAAAGAGAGGGTCCTAAAGGCAACAAGAGAAAAGCAGAATGTTACCTACAAGGGAACCCCCATAAGAATATCAGCTGATTTCTCTACAGAAACACTACAGACCGGGAGGGAATGTCAAGAGATTTAAAGTGCTAAAAGCAAAAAATATGCAACCTAGAATACTCTATCCAGCAAGAATATCATTTAAAATAGAAGGAAAAATAAAAATTTTTTCCAACAAACGAAAGCTAACAGAATACAGCAATACAAAACCCAGGCTCAAAGAAATACTGAAAGGTCTTATCTAAACCAAAAAGAAAGGAAGGAAAGAAAGGGAAGAAAAAAGAAAAAAAAAAGAAGAGGAAGAATAGGATTGAGGAAACCACAGTCAGAGAGCAGTCACTCAAATAAGCCAGCATACAGAGTTAATCATGAACATGTTTCAAACAAAACAAAATTAAAAAAAGAGTCATCAAAATCATAAAATGTGGGCAAGGGATGTTAGGAAATAAATAGACCCTTTTTTTTGTTTGTTTGTTTCTCTTCTTAATTTTAGTATAGCAATGAAGAGTTTGAACCTACAGGACCATCAGGTTACAACACACAATTATAGGAAGGGGTTAACATGCTTAAAAACCGAGCAACCACAAATCAAAACCAAATGTTACATTCACAGAAAATGAAAAGAAAAACACTCAAGCAGAAAATAACTGGAGACCATCCAACCAAAAAAAGAAAGGAAGAATGGAGAACCATAGAATTAACTGGAACACGAGGTTCAAAATGGCAGTAAATAATCATGTATCAATTATCACCTTAAATGTCAATGAACTGAACACTCCAATCAAAAGACACAGAGTGGTTGAGTGGATAAAAAGGCAAAAACCTTCAATATGCTGCCTATAAGAAACTCACCTCAGGACAAAGGATACATACAGATTGAAAGTGAAAGGGTGGGATAAAATATTTCATGCCAATAGACATGACAGGAAAGCAGGAGTTGCAATACTTGTATCAGACAAAATAGACTTTAAAACAAAGGCCATAAAGAAAGAGAAGGACAGTATTTAACGATTAAGGGATCCATCCAAGGAGAGGATGTTACTATCATCAACATATATGCCCCAAATACAGGAGCACCCAGATACATACAACAAATATTAACAGACATAAAGGGAGAAATCAATGGGAATACAATCATAGTAGGAGACATTAATACCCCACTCACACCAATGGACAGATCCTCTAGACAGAAAACCAATACAGCAACAGAGATCCTAAAGGAAACAATAGAAAAGTCTGACTTAATTGACATCTTCAGGACACTACATCTAAAAAAATCAGAATACACATTCTTCTCAAATGCACATCAAACATTCTAAGAATCAACTACATATTGGGACACAAAGCTAACCTCAACAAATTTAGGAGCATAGAAGTTATTTCAAGTATCTTCTCTGACCACAATGGTATGAAACTAGAAATCAACCACAGGAAAAGAAATGAGAAAAGAACCTACATGGAGACTAAACAACATGCTACTAAAAAACCAATAGGTCAATGAGGAAATCAAGAAGGAAATTAAAAAATACCTTGAAACAAATGATAGTGAAGACACAACCTCTCAAAATCTATGTGATGCTGCAAAAGCATTGCTCAGAGGGAAGTTTATAGCATTACAGGCCTTCCTCAAAAAAGAAGATCCCAAATTGACAACTTAACCCTCCACTTAAACGAATTAGAAAAAGCAGAACAAAAAGACCTGAAGTCAGCAAAAGGAAGGAAATTATAAAGATCAAAGAAGAAATCAATAAAACTAAGAGCTGGGTTCTTGGAAAGGTAAACGAAATTGACAAACCCATGGCCATACTCAACTAAAAAGAGGAGAGAAAGAACTCAAACAAAATTATAAATGAAAAAGAAGAAACCACAACGGATACTGCAGAAATACAAAAAACCCTAAGAGAATACTGTGAACAGCTATATGCCAACAAATTTGACAATCTGGAAGAAATGGACAATTTTCTAGAATCTTACAGCCTGCCAAAACTGAATCAAGAAGAAACAGAACAACTGAACAGACCAATCACTAGAAATGAAATTGAATAATAAAAACACTCCCTACAAATAAAAGTCCAGGACCAGATGGCTTCACAGACCATTTCTATCAAACATATAAAGAGGATCTGGTGCCCATCCTCCTTAAACACTTTCAAAAGGTTGAAGAAGAAGGAATACTCCCAAAGACATTCTATGATGCCACCATCACCCTAATTCCAAAACCAGACAAAGATAACACCAAAAAAGAAAACTATTGGCCAATATCTTTGATGAATATAGATGCAAAAATTCTCAACAAAATCTTAGCCAACCGAATTCAACAACATTTCAAAAACATAATACTCCATGACCAGGTAGGGTTCATCCCAGGTTCACAAGGATGGTTCAGCATATGCAAATCAATCAACGTCATATACCACAATTAACAAAAGAAAATTCAAAAACCATATGATCATCTCAATAGATGCAGAAAAAGCATTAGACAAAGTCCAACATCCTTTCATGATCAAGACCCTGGCAAAAGTGGGTATAGAGGGAACATTCCTGAACATAAAGCCATTTATGATAAACCCACAGCAAATATAATACTCAATGGAGAAAAACTGAAAGCCTTCTCACTCAAATCTGGAACAAGACAAGGATGCCTACTCACACCATTGCTATTCAACATAGTTTTGGAAGTCTTAGCCACAGCAATTAGACAAACAAAAGAAATAAAAGGCATCCAAATAGGAAGAGAAGAGGTAAAACTCACTGTATGCAGATGACATGATACTATACATGGAAAACCCTAAGGACTCAACCCCAAAACTCCTTGAACTGATTAATAAATTCAGCAAAGTAGCAGGATATAAGATTAACATTCAGAAGTCAGTCACATTTCTGTATACCAACAATGAAATATCAGAAAAGGAATACAAAAATACGATACCTTTTGAAATTGCACCTCAAAAAATCAAATACCTCGGAATACACCTGACCAAGGAGGTAAAGGACCTATATGCCGAGAACTATAAAACATTAATCAAGGAAACTAAAGAAGATGTAAAGAAATGGAAAGATATTCCATGTTCATGCATTGGAAAAATCAATATTGTAAAAATGGCCATATTACCCAAAGCAATCTACACATTCAATGCAATCCCTATCAAATTACCCATGACATTTTTCACAGAACTAGAACAAACAATCCAAAAGTTTATATGGAACCACAAAAAACCCAGAATTGCCAAAACAATCCTGAGGAACAGAAACCAAGCAGGAGGCATCACTCTCCCAGACTTCAAGAAATATTACAAAGCCACAGTTATCAAAACAGTGTGGTACTGGTATCAAAACAGACAGACAGATCAATGGAACAGAATAGAGAACCCAGAAATAAACCCAGACACCTATGGCCAATTAATCTTTGACAAAGGAGGCAAGAACATAAAATGGGAAAAAGTCTTTTCAGCAAATATTGCAGGGAAACCTGGACAGCTGCATGCAAAGCAATGAAACCAGAACATACCCTCACACCATGCACAAAAATAAACTCAAAATGGCTGAAAGACTTAAAAATAATACAGGATACCATCAAACTCCTAGAAGAAAACATAGGCAAAACATTCTCTGACATCAACCTCATGAATATTTTCTCAGGTCAGTCTCCCAAAGCAACAGAAATTAGAGCAAAAATAAACCCATGGGACCTCATCAAACTGACAAGTTTTGCACAGCAAAGGAAACCCAAAAGAAAACAAAAAGACAACTTACAGAATGGGAGAAAATAGTGTCAAACGATGCAACCGACAAGGGCTTAATCTCTAGAATATATAAACAACTTATACAACCCAACAGCAAAAAAGCCAATCAATCAATGGAAAAATGGGCAAAAGACCTGAATAGACTGTTCTCCAAGGAAGATATACAGATGGCCAGCAAACACATGAAAAAATGCTCAACATCCCTGATTATTAGAGAAATGCAAATCAAAACTACCATGGGATCACACCTCACACCAGTCAGAATGGCCATCATCAATAAGTCCACAAAAAACAAGTGCTGGAGGGGGTGTGGAGAAAAGGGAACCCTCCTGAACTGTTGGTGGGAATGTCAAATGGTACAGCCACTATGGAGAACAGTTTGGAGATACCTTAGAAATCTATACATAGAACTTCCATATGACCTCACAATCCCACTCTTGGGCATATATCTGGACAAAACCCCACTTAAAAGAGACCCATGCACCCGCATGTTCATTGCAGCACTATTCACAATAGCCAGGACATGGAAACAACCCAAATGTCAACCAACAGACGATTGGATTAGGAAGATGTGGTGTACATACACAATGGAATATTACTCAGCCATTAAAAAGAATGACATAATGCCATTTGTAGCAACATGGATGGAACTAGAGACTCTCATACTGACAAAGACAAAGATAAATACCATATGATATCATTTATAACTGGAATCTAATATCCAGTACAAATGAACATTTCCACAGAAAAGAAAATCATGGACTTGGAGAATAGACTTATGGCTGCCTGACGGTAGAGGGAGGGAATGGGAGGGATCAGGAGCTTGGGGTTATCGCATGCAACTTCAAATGGATTTACAATGAGATCCTGCTGAGTAGCATTGGGAACTATGTCTAGATACTCATGTTGCAACAGAACAAAGGGTGGGGGAAAAAATGTATACATGTAAGGATAACTTGATCTCCATACTGTACATCGGGAAAAAATTGAAATACAAAAAAAAAAAAGTACCAAAATTTAAAAGTATGAAGAGGAAGCAGTCAATAGTATACTGATAAATAATGGGAAAAACTGAATTATCATATTTGCATTTATAAGAATTACCACTCTAACCAATAGTTGGGATAGCACCAGGATGTCCTCAGATCTGAGCCTCATCTCTAGAGACTGTTCAAAGAATTGTTATTGCATTTATGTAAAATTATTCAAAGGGTACATTTAGTGCTGAATGTTTTCAATTTTTTTTTCTTTTTGTGGTCACATCTCGTGCATTTTGAGGTTCCATAGGCTAGTGGTCAAATCACAGCTACAGCTATCGGCCTACACCACAGCCAAGGCAACAAGGGATCCAACCCGTTATCTGTGACCTATGCCACAGTTTGGAGCAATGCCAGATCCTTAACCCACTGAACGAAGCTAAGGATCAACCCACATCCTCACAGACACAATGTCTTGTTCTTAACCCACTAAGACACAATGGGAACTCCCATTTTTTCAAAATTATCATATACTGGAGATTTTTTTCAAACTAACACAGTAACATTATTTCCTTGGAAACTCTAAATTTCTTCAAATAGTTTAACTCATAATAATTTATTTAACTTAGATCAAAGAATTTAAACCAGTTATTCAAAGGTAGAAGGTTGCATGGAGAGAGATACTTCAGTCATGAAAACAAAGGTCAGATATCAAATTGGAATTAAGTTTATAGAAAGAGTATTTTAATGGTGACCTTCATTCTGGGGCATCTTGAAAATTTTCATGTTATTGAAGTGTTTCTGTGGAAGATAAATGAAAAAATAAGTTCAGAGAGTTATGTTCCTGACTCCCTGATTTAACATCTTCCAGTAACAAAATAAATTTATAACAAACTCTATAAAGCAAAATCTTCTGGCTTCTTTTACCTAATATAATTCTCTAACAACTATATTACAACCAGGGTTTTTATCCAATGTAAATGAGCCATTTTACAAAGAAGCTAACATTGTTTGGTGATATTCACATGAATCTATTTTATTCTATTCCTCTTTCTGGGAAAATACTGCAAAATAAAATATTAAATGAAAGAATCTGAGTTCCCATCGTGGCGCAGTGGTTAACGAATCCGACTAGGAACCACGAGGTTTCGGGTTCAGTCCCTGCCCTTGCTCAGTGGGTTAAGGATCCAGCGTTGCCGTGAGCTGTGGTGTAGGTTGCAGACGCGGCTCAGATCCCGCGTTGCTGTGGCTCTGACGTAGGCCGGTGGCTACAGCTCCGATTCGACCCCTAGCCTGGGAACCTCCGTATGCCGCGGGAGCGGCCCAAGAAATAGCAAAAAAAACAAAACAAACAAACAAAAAAGAATCACTAAAACCACTTTAAAAATTGCAAATGAGTATACTATTATTTGAGTAACTATCACTATTTGCATTCTACCTCTTCTTAAAATTCCATCCATGCTGCTGAATATATCAAATACAGACATCTATAAAATGATCAATTCTAGAGAAAAATGTTTCAACAATAAGTAAGTACTTAAGCCATTTTGCAAAGTTGATTGAATTTTAAAGTACTAGTTTGGTTGTATAAAACATAAAAACCTTCTCTAAAAGCAAACTAAATCCTTTATAACAGGAAACATATTTCATCACTCCACAATAGATGTGATGTGGTTTACAAAAATGCATTAAATACTTTGAAAAAGTATTATGAAAATATAAAGGAGTTTAAATGAAGGAACATATTAGAGAAAGCCAGACTCTGTCTAGTCACTTATGATGGGACACTTAATGTGAGAAAAAAAGAATGTATACATGTATGTGTAACTGGGTCACCATGCTGTACAGTAGAAAAAATATATATAAATAAATAAATTATAAAAAAAATATAAATACCATTTTAAAAAAAGCCAGTAAGCCTAAGAATAAGGTTAGTACATAAGACTCCATGGTATTACTCCCTTTATGGTTTGCTGGAGATAGGCCAGCCATTTGATTAAGCTTCATGACTCCTTGAGCTTTCCTTTCTTTTTAGTACCATCTGAGGACATCACCTCCAGACTCTAATTAATCTGGAAAACATGTTACCTGAAACAGCTATACCAGTTCAACATAACTTAATTGCTAACTTCAACTCTTACATTCTGAGTTACTTTAGCATGAAAGGAAAAAAACCAATAACTGTTTCGAGTTTTAGAAGTATTTACACATTTTCAGGTAGCATAGAATGATGTTAGAACTATTATAAATATTTCAAGTTAAAATTGTAAATATATCCCATTTTCTGGCCTGCTTTTTTTTTTTCTCTTTGGTTACAAAAAGCAAACAAAACAAACAAAAGTAAACAAGTAAAAAGTGGGTAGATTTTGAAAATAAAATGTCATGTTTGACTATTACCAAGCATATATTGAGTAGTACCTGCTTTCTATATTCTCCTTCAATCCAACAATTGAAATGCCATCTTCAGAATACATTTAAAAAATTTTTAATAATAAATTATCCTCTCAATGTTATATTCCTTATTCAATTAATGAATACTAGGTTCTAAAATGTGTTTTCTTAGTATTCAGATTGGAGGAAAACAAATGAAGGGTGAAGAATCAGATATGTAAAATCAGTATTATGTGACAATTCAAAATGGGTGCAGAATTGATCCACCTTCTCCTCTTAGGTTTCTCACAAACTGAAAATGAACACTAGGATAGGCTGTTGAATAAAACACAACATCAGTGCTATTAATACACCATACAAAAGTACAACAGCACTCAAAATACAACAGTTGACTGTTAGATGGAGATTGGGGAATGAAGTTTGGATTCCACAGAAAAAAAATGACACTTTCTTCTATTTACCCCCTCAAACAGCCATCCACCAAATCCTTTGGAGTCTCAAGTATATAACTCTCTTGTTATAGAAACTGCATTGAAACTTCAGACATACCTGAACAGCTATGTGGATGGTTGTAGCAGCTAATAAATGTAGCAGAGAAGAAAACATAGGAGAGGAAAAGAGGCCTGTCGGAATCCCAGCAGGCTTCAAAGAAGCAGATGGAAGAATTCTGGTAAACCTGGAGAGTAAAAAAGAGTCCAAGCTCTTTAGCTATTTAGCCCTTTCTGCTATTAGATGAATTACAAAACAGTTTACAACAACGTGGATGGACCTAGAAAATATTATGTTTAGTGAAATCAATCAGACAAAGACAAATACTCTATCATTTTATATGTAGCATCTAAAAAATAAATTATACTTGTGAACCTGTGATGAATCCCGCCTGGTCTTGGTGTGTGGTATTTTTTTATATGTTGTTGCATTTGGTTAGCTAAAATTTCATTGAGAATTTTTGCATAAATATTCATCAAAGATATAGGTTTTTTGGTGGTATCTTTGATTTCTGGAATTAGGATGATGGTGGTGTCATGGGAAGGTCTTTGGGGGTGTTCCTTCTTCTTCAACCCTTTGAAAAAATTCAAGGAGGATGGGTATAATTTCCTCTTTGTATGTTTGGTCAAATTCACCTCTGAAGCCATCTGGTCCTGGACGTTTATTTGTAGGGAGTGTTTTTATGACATATTCAATTTCATTTCTAGTCATAAAAGGCATCCAAATAGGAAAAGAAGAGGTAAATCTGTCACTGTATGCAGATAACATGATACTATAGATAGAAAACCCTAAGAACTCAACCCCAAAACTACTTTCATCAAAGTAGCAGGATATAACATTAACATTCAGAAATCAGTCACATTTCTGTATACTAACAATGAAATATTAGAAAAGCAATACAAAATATGATACCTTTTAAAATTGCACCCCCAAAAAACAAATACCTTAGAATACACCTTCCAAGGAGGTGAAAGACTTTTATGGTGAGAACTATAAAACATTAATGAAGGAAATCAAAGAAGATACAAAGAAATGGAAAGATATCCAATGCTCCTGGACCAGAAAAATTAATATTGTAAAAATGGCCATAATGCTCAAAGCAATCTACAGATTCAATGCAATCCCTATCAAATTACCCATGACAGTTTTCACAGAACTAGAACAAACAATCCAGACATTTCTATGGAACCACAAAAGACCCAGAATTGCCAAAGCAATCCTGAGGAACAAAAACCAAGCAGGGGGCATAACTCTCCCAGACTTCAGGAAATATTCAGGAAATATTACAAATCCACAGTCATAAAGACAGTGTGGTACTGGTACCAAAACCGACATACAGACCAATGGAACAGAGTAGAGAACCCAGAAAAAAAAAAACCCAGACACCTATGGCCAATTAATCTTTGACAAAGGAGGCAAGAACATAAAATGGGAAAAAGTCTTTTCAGCAAATAATGCTGGGAAACCTGGACAGCTGCATGCAAATCAGTGAAACTAGAACACACCCTCACACCATGCACAAAAATAAACTCAAAGTGTCTGAAAGACTTAAATATAAGACAAGGCACCATAAAACTCCTGGAAGAGAACATAGGCAAAACATTCTCTGACATCAACCTCATGAATATTTTCTCAGATCATTCCCCCAAAATGACAGAAATAAGAGCAAAATAAACCAATGGGACGTAATCAAACTGACAAGCTTTTGCACAGCAAAGGAATCCAAAATGAAAACAAAAAGACAACTTCCAGAATGGGAGAAAATTGTGCCAAATGATGCTGACAAGGGCCTAATCTCTAGAATATACAAGCAACTTATACAACTCAACAGCAAAAAAGCCCATCACCCAATGGAAAAATGGGCAAAAGACCCAAATAGACTGTTCTCCAAGGAAGATATACAGATGGCCAACAAGCACATGAAAAAATTCTCAACATCCCTGATTATTAGAGAAATGCAAATCAAAACTACCATGAGATACCACCTCACACCAGTCAGAATGGCCATCATTAATAAGTCCACAAATAACAAAAGCTGGAGGGAGTGTGGAAAAAAGAGAATACTGCTGAACTGTTGGTGGGAATGTAAGCTGGTACAACCACTATGGAGGACAGTATGAGGTACCTTAGAAAACTATACGTAGAACTACTGTATGGCCCAGCAATCCCACTCTTGGGCATATATCCAGACAAAACTGTCCTTAAAATAGACATATGCACCTGCATGTTCATTGAAGCACCATTCACAATAGCAAGGACATGGAAACAACCCAAATGTCCACTGATACATGATTGGATTTGGAAGATGTGGTATATATACACAATGGAATACAACTCAGCCATCAAAAAGAACAAAATAATGCCATTTGCAGCAACATGGATGGAACTAGAGGCTCTCATCCTGAGTAAAGTAAGTCAGAAAGACAAAGACAAATACCATATGATATCACTTCTATCTGGAATCTAATATATGGCACAAATGAACCTTTCCACAGAAAAGAAAATCATGGACTTGGAGAATAGACTTATGGTTGCCAAGGGGGAGGGAGAGGGGGTGGGATGGATTGGGAGCTTGGGGTTAATACATGCAGACTATTGCCTTTGGAATGGGTTAGCAAAGAGATCCTGCTGTGTAGCCCTGGGAACTTTGTCTAGTCACTTATGATGGAGCCTGATAATGGGAGAAAAAATAATGTGTACATGTATGTGTAACTGGGTCACCATGCTGTATAGTAGAAAATAGAACACTGCAAACCAGCTATAATGGAAAAAAAAAATCAGTATAAAATGAAAAAAAAAAAGAAAAAGTAAAATTCCAGGCCAGTTTTCACTTAAAACTGCCCAGCACTGGGTTTATCTAAATTTTTCCTTGTGGTGTCCTCTAAACTTTTATTCCTGTAAACTGAAGTTTAAATCTCAAAGCTTGATTGGATGTGGTTAAACATGTTGTGCACAAATATTTCATGAACAATGACCTCCCTTCATTTTGCAGCCCAACAGGAGAATCCTGTTGGTGTCCCACTATCAGTGTTATGATTAATCATACTAACATCCAGACCTCTCCATCATAAAGGTTTGATGTTTCAGTTGGAATTTAGTAACTGATGTGTGAGGTCTTACCTTGGTACTAAGCAAATATTGTTTCCCCAGAACCTTACCTATTCACTTTAATGTTTACTGCTAATCCTTCCCTTACGCTATTGTTCAAAGGCATGTATTCTTCTATATTTATTAGCAAGCATATTTCTATAAAGTAGTCTTGTCAGTGAAGATAATTTATAGCTTATCCTAAAAGGGAGAAACATTCTTGACATTTTTTCCTTTAACTACCAAGTTCCAGAAAAAGTGTTTAATAATAATCTCTACTGTTGCAAGTAAAGTGCATTGATTTTATTTGTTTATTCATTTACATATCGTGGGGGATTTTATTACTTGTTCACCAATGTTATTGTGTCTGCCTGCTCGAGAATTATATATCCCCACCCTGAAACTCATAAGAGACTGTATTAATTGCTTTTGGCCAATTAAGTATGAGCAATGACTATATTTCCCCTCTGTTAAAGTAATTGGCAATGCTGTATCAGCTTGGCCCGAGAATAAAGGCAGCATGAGACAGATGATTGGCAATGGATATTTTAGGTAGTTTATTACTGGAGCGTAATCTGGTCCATCCTGGCGGATATAAATACATACTCATAGATATAATTTTTTTAGTTTCACTTTTAATTTCATTGAATACATATATTTGATAGATCATACTTCTTAAATTTATGAACAAATGAGTTTACACATTTTTTTCTATTAGATGTCAAACAAAAAAGAAGCCAGCGAAGAGCCTGGGATAGCAGGAATTGTAGATAGTATATGAAATGCTACTGAGCGACTGAGGAGAAATAAAATTGAAAAATGATCATAGAGTTTGTATAATGGAAGCATGAATACCTTAAAAAAAAGCAGTTTTGTTGTAGTGAAAAGTTTTGAGGAGAGAATTGAGAGAGTGGAATGAGGACAGCTGGTACAGGTACTGTTTTTGAGCACTTTTTTTCTATAAAGTTGAGAAGAGATAGCATATCTAGAGGGAGCCTTGTCAGTGGGGAAGTTTTTTGTCTGCAAAGTTAAATAATGTTTCCAATAGTATTAGTGAATCCACCTGCCAGATATATAAAATTTATCTTTGGTTTTGATTTTTTTTGCCTTGATAGATGAATAAAAGACAGCATGTGTCAAGTTAATTTATGAAGTACAGTTACCATGGTAGAAAAACAAAAATAAACTTGTCAATGTCAAAAAGAACTAACTTTAAGAAATTTAAAATTAATTAATAATTTCTTATGTCTCATAAAATAGAAACTTTTTGAGTTATTATTTAAAAGCCTTGTTTGTGATGAAAAACCATAGAGAAAGAAACTGATGGGAAACAGACCCTCCTTCTCACATCATATGCAGGAGAAAGGGATTGAGTTAACTGAACTGTACTCATGTAGTATGGCCTTAGTGAATGGCATAATGGCATTTTGCTTTTCAAAGGTATGCTGAAATGTAACTCCATTTTTTCTGGCATTGGATTAGGTTCTGGAGATTTGGAGGTGATCAAGTATAGCCAGATTATTCTGAGTGTGAATGTTTCCATGGCAAATTTTCCCAGGCAAATAACCCTGAGGAACCATGTCTAAACTCCTGAGGATATTCTTTCCTGGAAGCAGGAGAAGGGAATGGACTTTATGTTACAGTTTGATCTCTTGTTCCTCAAAGTCCCCATTAAGAGGACTGTTTTCTATCTTAATACCTTATTTGAGTGACAGATATATCAATGTATTTGTGTTTCTTTGTATTCGTATTTGGTGGGTTTACCAATAATATTAATTTCTCTATTTAAAACAAAGGCCTGTGATGTGGCTCAAGATAAGGGTGGTACCCTTTGCTGGCTGTGCCATTCTAATATGTGATATTATGCTCTTCAACTTAAGTTTTCCAAGAATCTTCTGCCACATAGAAGCATTTTCCAGTGGTTATCAGAAAAATAAATGCCAGACTAATACAGACAAAACCCATTGTTTGTATTTTCTTACCATTTTCATTAAACATGGGGGAATAAGAAAATACTTTATTACTTATTCTGTTAGATGGATATTTGAACTGAACATCTTCTAGGACTAAAAGGAAGAATCACAGTGCTCTGTCCCTTCCCACCGAACTCAGTCTTTCTCAGGCACTCGGTTTTCCCATCTCCTTGGTCTCCTGACTTCATCCAAATAGTTGGAGTTTTGATGAAATCTCCATAGATAACCCTGGTCCCTCAATGTCATTTCAACTTTAAAATACCCTTTTTTCACTCACTTTTCTCCTTCTCCCTTTCTCTAAAATCCAAGTCCTTAATCAGTGATTAGAAGAGTAGCAGGAAAAAGACTTATATTGATGAAATTAGCTCAGTGTTAATGTTCAATACAGAACTCCTGGTTTTTCTGTTGTTCTTACATGGCTAAATGTCCTCTTTCAGAAACCTCTTCTTCCCTCACAGATTTGAAATATATTAACCAGTAAAACTACCTCCTTATTTATTTTTATTGACTAATATCTTTTCTCAGATTTGCTGAATAGCAAACTATTGCATTTTTTACCTTAGCTGTTCGTTTAATCTTGTTCAACAATATTTCTTAGAATTTTATTTACCAAGATCAGTCAATTAAGGCACTGGGTCAAATTAAAATAGATGAAAACAGACATGTTTACCACTGTTTGGGAATGGGTGATAAGTACTAATAAGAAAGAAATAAACATTAATGTTTTATTGTTACTCATTTCTTTAGATCTTTATATGTCTGTTTCCTTTCTTCTTTCACTAAGCTGCATGCACCTGTAGATAAATATTGTATCTACATTGTTTCTTTCCCAGAATTGAATACAGTACTTTGCAAATAGCAAACAAATGTTTGTTGAAACATATCTGAGTTGATTACTACTACTTTGCATATGTATTAAAAAAATCACCTGAAATAGCATATCCCCAAATAAAGGAGGATTTGACATTCAGCTACACTTGTGCATTTCCTATATTTTTATCTCCAATATAAAAATGTACACACAAATATATAGCTAAATATAGCACATAAACACCCATGCATAAAACTATATGCATATACATTTATAAAGAGTTTTGCTATTCTAAACCCAGAGTCTCTACTTGAGAGAAGAATTATACTAATTGCCCTTACAAAAATCAAGGAGACTATTTAGTCAAGTAATCTGAAGATATTTAAATATAGGTTATGAGAATTAGAGATATTGGTATTCTTCTCTAGTACATCTGAAAGTGAAGAAAACAGTGGAAATAAATTTTTGCTTCCATATTTTAAGCTTAATGATACTTATTAATGTTATTGCCTTTCTCAATCTTTGAAAGAAAAAATTTCTTGAATATACATCTATAAAGTTCATCTTTACTGAAGAGACCATAAACATACAGAAAAACATATTATGGAATTAACAATAAACAACATGTACTAATTAGCTAACAGTCTTTTAAAAATATCTTTGTACTGTAACTATTCAAACCGTCCAGTAGAAAATAAACTTTCCTGTATATAGTTAAACTTTTATATATTTTGAGCATTGATTCTTATTTTTTATATTATTCTTCCATAAAATTATAAAATACACCATAAATAATAAAGTAGGTATAAATCTAAAAATTTTTATTCCAGCCTTCCATAAAGGAATTCCCTTTGTTGTACTTCTTGTTTGTACAGCTTCTGCTTGAATATTTAAACTTATTACCACCAAAAAAACACAAACAATTTTCATATTTAAACTTCTCTAATTTTTAGGAATTCCTCAAATTATGCTAAAATCATCCTCATATAACTGTTACAAGTCCTTTCCTTTAACAGAGGAAATTAAGTTGACACTCACTTTCCCAGAACAATTTCAGAATTCTCCATAAATCTCCTATTTTCCAAGCAAAGATTTTTTGTTCCTCAAAATATGAGTCTTATGATGAGCACTAATTTTAGCTTGTTCCAGTCTCATTGATAAATAAGCCATGAAGATTATTTAATATTTCTAAGAAGAAAAATATAAAACCAATTTCATCACTGTTTACTGCTAAAGAAAGGGCAAATATCAACTACAATAATTAGACGGTGATTTCCAAGGTGATGCTTTTTTAGTAGCACTTGAGAGTTTCATAAGAGCCACATGAATTGTTATCACAGAAAACACCTAATATCACTTAGATAAGACATAAAATATGGTTCATGGACAGAGGATAGATAGGTAATGTTAAGATTGTTAGAAATAGAAATATGCTAGGAACCACTAGAGAATTTCTCCTTGTGAGTTAAATTACTAAAAGTTTTACATCTTTACCACAAATGGGACTGCAACATACAGGATGAAGTAAGTCTGTGATGAAGAAGTGTGTGTGTGTGAACTAAGTGGAAAATAAATACCCTAATGGCTGTAAAAAGATTAGAGTATCAATACAACCAAAAGTAACTACTAGTAGTCCATAAAGGAAGGGAAATAAATTACGGCTTCCTAGAGGAAAAGTATGAGGTTTAAATGATTTTAAAGACATTTTATCAGTGAAAGAATAAATGGGAGTTGCTTATAATATTTTAAAACGTACATGACATAAAAAATTCGGTAAAAACTAGAGTTGAATAAAAAGTTGTCACAGGAGTTCCCATCATGGTGCAGCGGAAATGAATCCGACTAGGAACCAGGTTTCAGGTTCAATCCCTGGCCTTGCTCAGTGGGTTACAGATCCGGTGTTGCCGTGAGCTGTGGCGTAGGTTGCAGATATGGCTCAGATCTGGCATTGCTGTGGCTCTGGCGTAGCCCAGTGGCTACAGCTCCAATTAGACCCCTAGCCTGGGAACCTCAGTATGCCATTCATGTGGCCCTAAAAAGACAAAAGAGAAAAAAAAAGTTGTCACAGATTAGAATGTCTGTCAACAGAAATTGCATATCTAAATCTTCAAGCTGCCCAGTCCTCTTGTACTGTAAGAGTGGCTAAACCTTTGCCTTGGGAATAATGAACAAAGTAAATTGAGTTAGAAGAGAGTGAGATAGATGGTGGAGGTTGTAGAGAGGACTATCGGTATCTTCAGGGCATAGGGAACCAACCCTTCCCTGGCTCACCTGCTTATTCAGGAGAACCCAAGTCATGTAATGGAGTGCAGAGGATTAAAACACCATTCAGAGGAGAGTAGGCAGAGATGTGGAAATTAAGCAGGTGACTCTGTCAAAGCCTATTGACTAATACTTGCTAAAATGTGAAGGAGAGCTGCCAGAGAGGACCAGGTACAGATTGTACACCATCACCTCACAACCCGTCCAGAAGCAGCCTTCAGAATGGCCTTTTGGAAATGTCTAAAGTCAAAGATTGACTCACAAATGAAGCCAAGAGTAGACCTGACCATAGAGTCAAGCTGTCAAGACTTGTATCCCTATGACCCTAGGGAAGTAATTGAAACTCTCTGTGCCTCGTCATCTTCATCTTTCAGTGGAGCTAATAATAGTATCTGCCACATATTGTTTTCTAAAAGTGAAATGGGATAATTCATGTAACATGCTTATGGTAGAATCGTGATCAGTAATTGTTGGCTTCCATTATTATATCAGATAAGTGTTGCATTCTTCCATGTGTAACAATTTCTCTTTAACAAATGGAAAAAAAATCAATCCTATAAAAATTCATAAAGATAATTAGCATTAGCTTACATTACCAGAGAAGAAACCTGTTTTCTCAGGTTGACCTAATAGAATTCCTGGTATGTTGATTGTATTTCTAGAATATAGCCATTTTTTTTTCAAAAATCACTTTTTCCTCTCATTCTTTTTCCTTTTGAATAATCTCTGAAACTTTTCTGAGTAGTGGTCTGTGGTTTATATAAAATTAGGCTGTCTTTAAAAATTTATTATTGCCAGAAAAAAAATTTTTGTTATGTATATGGTGATGCATGGTAACTAGATTTATTGTGGAGCCCACTTCACAGTGTATACAGATGAATATCTCAGTATTATGTTGTACACTTGAACCTATGAATTACATATAATTCTATGTAATGTTACATGTTAATTATATCTAAATAAAAATAAATTATCAATAAATAAAACCAGCTTATACTCTAGGTTAAAGGAAAATAAAGTAACCTTATATCTCTTCTGGGAACGGGACAGCTGGAGAGGATTTCAGCTCCATCAGTGTGAAAATTCCAGAGGGTCAAGGAGATCCCGGAGGGCTTTATTAGCTCAGAGTCCCTGTCCATCAAAGTGGCACATCTTCCCAGAATCCCCCAATGCCTATTCTGTAGCCTGTTGATGCATTTGTCTCCAGTATCTGCTTGACACACTGTCTATTAGAAGTTCACACAATATAATCTTACAAATTGTTTAATTAGTTAGCTGAGGGAAAGAAGAGATGTGATAGCAAGATATAAGGAGAAGGTAAATTAAGAAATTCCAGGAATAAAAGTTCAGAGACTGAAGATAGGATGTTCTAAATGATTACTGGATTGAGTCTACAAGTGGGAATGCAAATTAGAGTGATGATGGAAACTGAATGTTTTTTTTTTTTTTTGGCTGAACCTACAGCATGGGGACATTCCCAGGCCAGAGATCGAACTCGATCCATAACAGATACTCAAGCCACTGTGGAGATGCTGATCCTTAACCCCCTGAGCCACAGGAGAACTCCAGGAAACTGAACATTTCTTGAAGCATTGTTTTTATTGCCTTTTGAAATTAAAATGACTGACAGGATAGGTTACTATTAAAATATTTGAGAGGCACAAAATATAGAGATAATTGTCAAAGATACAGTTATATAAATTTCACAGTTGCTATAGCTGAAATGTTTTTTTGCTGAATTTCAAAGAGACTATACCTTGATTGTTCTCACTATAAAAAAGAAAGGATAACCATGTGTTGTGATAGAGGTGATAGCTACACTGTGGTGGTGATCATAATGCAATATATAAATATATCAAATCACCATGTTGTATACCTTCAATTCACACAATGTTTTTTGTTCTTTATTATTGAAGTATAGTTGATTTACAATGTATTAGTTTCAGGTGTACAGTAGAGTGATTCAGTTACATAAAAAGAATATATATATATATATATATTATATATATATGTATGTTTGTGTGTGTATTCTTTTTAAGATTCTTTTCCCTTATAGGTTATTACAAAATATTGAGTAAATTTCCCTGTGCTATATAGTAGGTCCTTGTTGGTTATCTATTTTGTATATAGTAACATATATCTATTAACTGAACCTTTTAATTTATCCCTCTCCCCCTTTCCCATAAGTTTGTTTTCTATGTCAGTGGGTCTGTTTTTGTTTTGTAAAGAATTGTATTTACAAAAACGAATTTTGTTTAAAGTTTGGTATTAAACCCAGGTTTAGCTACTCCCAACAAGACAGGCCAAGCCAGTAAGTCAAGTGATAAGGTATTGAGGCTAGGAAAGCAAGTCTGTTCATAAAAGCCAGCAGAGGAAATGGTGGACTAGTATCTTTGAGAGTCATCTTAACATATCTGTGCAGGCAAAGGGCTTTTAAAGGCACTGTGAGGGAGGGGCTGAAGGGTGCGTGATTAGCTCATGCACAATTCTCATGTTGGTTAGCATCAAGGTGAAGTTTCCAGCAGCCCCAGTATTCTGATTTCAAATAGTCTGGTGTCTACATGCTTGCTGGCAGCATTTTTTAATCTGATGGGATCTTCTACCTGTCAAAGCAACTTAGGAATGTGCGTCAGACCTTTATCTCTATCTTTCAGTGAACTGGGAGGTCAGTGACTGCTAAATGGCTGGTACAGTCTAAGTTGTTACCAACAGCTCTTCTTTGTTTTTACATGTTGTGGCATTGGCCACAAGAAATGATTCTGTATAAACCAGGGATCCCAAGAAAATAGAATGAGATAGGGAATAAGAAAAAGATATCAATGAAAAACAATGTCTGATTTGCCATCTGTGACTGTCTGTGTGTCTGAAGGTGATTCTGACTGACTGTAGACAATGCTGAGTCCTCCTGGTTAATGTCCTTGACTTGCACACAGTGGCAGACTTAGTAGGACACAATGGCCAGCTGGCGTTTGTGTGGTCTCTCCCTCAGGATGGTTGAAATTCTATGCAGTAACTGATTATCCTGAATCAAATTTCGGTTGTTAGAAGAATAGTGCATAGGATTTGTTGTAGATATAGCCTGAGAATATATAATTCTGTGACCCTGTTTGAGAGAGGAATCCAAAAAAATGCAGATATCTTAGCACTAAGACAGCTGTAGGATCTTTTAGACAGCGATCTTAACACTGGAACAATTATAGAAGTGTAGGTTTTAAAAAGACCTTTTCTATCTAGAAAGCCAGTCAAGACTGTGCCTTTTTACTTAAGTTTATTTGGATGATCCATATGGAGCATTTTCTGCATGAAATATTAGGAAAGGAAGCCTATGATGAATAATGCCACAACCTTAGATGTTAAAGATATCTCACTGTATCATTACTGTAAAAAGAGACAAATGGCATATAGGCCATGGTAGAGTTAATAGAAGGATCCCAGGTGATTTATAGATGGTGCCCCACCCACCAAGGAACTGTGGCTTTCAGTCAGAAAGGAAACAGTATAAGCAACCTGACTCTCCTCAATGTCCTCAGTTTGTAAAAGTCCAGGGCACATATAGCACATGCTTGGCTCCAGAGACCAATATGAAATGTTTCAGAGATTGAAAAACAAAAAGATTATGGAGTCTTTAGAGGTTTCTCTCAGATTGTGGTTAACAGGCTAAGAGTGCTCTAAAGTAAGTTTCTGATGGAGTAGGAAATGCCAAAAATGTACTCTAAACCCAATCATTTTCATGTCTAAAGTTAATTTTGTTGAGGACATTGGGAAAGACAGAGGCTAAAGAAACCCACTGAAACCTGCAAAATAGAAAAAAGAAACAGGGACTAAAGGCTGCATACCAGACAGCTTCCAGGCTAACTGATTGTACTTTAGTGCATCACCACATTGCCAGTGGAGATGGAGAAGTGCTACTGTGTGCAGTATGAGGATGCAGAGATATACCACTGATCTTCCTCAAGAGTCATGAGAATTCTTCTCCATGTATTACCAATCCTATTTATAACTCATCCAATGTCTTGCTTAATGTCAAGATCTGTGAAGGTTTTGGTATTTTACCCTACTTTTTACTACAAAGTTAGTATCCCACAGTTTCATGGATACTGGCAGAAGACATGAAACTCCTAGTCAGACACAAAAAACTTAATCACTCAGAGCAATAGCAGCCCAAATATAATCCATTTCTCATACCAGTTTCCTAAGCACAATTTCCAAAGAGTTGTATGAAGAGAGTCAGGTAACCCCTAAATATTAAGTAGGTTGCATTAAAGGAGAGGAGCTTAGGCTTAGGAATTGAGATCTTTAATAAGTGATATCAAGAATGGTTGTTCTTTGCTTTGGGTAGACTCTATCTTCCTAGGCTCTTTACTATGTAAACATCTTAGAAGGGACAGTCTAGAACAGAGGCAGTCAGTGCCTCTCCTTGAAATTTATACAGAAACACAAAAGAGCCATGGAGAGTTATTCCCTATCAATATTCACCTCTTAGTTTAATACTGTCTTGTCTTCTGGCACTTTCCAGTGAGTATGCCATTTTTTTGGTCCCTCTAACCGTCAGAGGCTGGGAGCAGACCCACTTAATTTCTTTCATAATGCTTTTTGGTATTAAGGCTACCACCAATAGGAATCCACGCAATAGGATGAGGCAAACCTGTAGTATTACTCTTAACCATGGTTAAGATCCAGGGTTCTAGATGCAACCAACTGAACAACACCTATAAGCCTTTAGGCTCTATCATAGACAAAGAATGACTTTGCTGCTGTTTTTCTTTATTGCCCTTTCTGCTTGGTCTGAGGTTCTAATACAGGTATAGTAGTACAATCACTTTCTTGTGATTGTTCAGAAATTGCCATGGTTTGCAAGGGCAAATTCTGAGTAATTCCGTTATCAATAACAAACTTGGACAATCAACTGAATTTGATCTGAATGTCTTCCAGGGCCAAGATCAATCACTTCAGATAAATTAGGAACAAGTTTTGTACCACCATTTCTAATTGTATGAGTCATACTATAGGGATAACTGTCTACAGGTTGCATATAAATAACAAATTAGTCACTTGTCTGAGAGCATCATGAGTTGCCTCATTTTGGAGAACTTTCTGCAGCTATTTGACATTTATATGATTTACTGCTGGTCTTTCCTTCAATACTTGAAGTTGTCTTACAGCCATTCCTAAGGTGCAAGCTACCATGTTTTCAGGGAGGGGGTGGACAAATTAATGCAGGGCTTCTAAACAGAAATATAGTCCTATAGATACACCTAGTTTCCCCAGAAGGAAAGTGTCATTACAAATTTTTGTGTCCCTCATGGGATCTATATCAGTTAAGCATCAGGTTGATAGTGCCTCTGATACAGCTTCCCTTCAAACTGATAAATCTTAGCAGTGCTAGTTCCATCCAAATAAAAATGTTTTTGAGGGATTGTTTAACAGCAGTTCTTTTCCTTTGTGCCAACAGCAGAGTGGTATTTATCTACTTCATGAAATGGCTGAATAATGGAAAGGGGGGATGTGAAAACATCTAAGGTGTTGTCAACTGCCATTGTTTATATGGAAAGCACAGGAACCAGGACCATCCCCTGTTGTTTTCAATAGACTTTACAGTACGTTTGGCATTCAAATCATGGTCAGAGCCATGCAATAGGAGATGAAAGTCAGTTAAATTTAAAGCACTCCCTATGGAAGTCAGTTAAGTTTAAAGTACTCTCTACAGTTTGCAAGCAGTATAGCAGTGTACTTTTCCTCATGAGCAAGGCTCTAATGATTCTGAATACAAAGATTATTAATGTTTCTCCCCTCACTGTACCTCTTAGAGTCTGTCTCAGATGTTCTCTGGGTTCCTAGGTTGTTACTGCCCTGTCTTTGCTGAAAAATTGCTGTGTCCCATTTCAGGAGCTATAGCTTAAGCCTCTTACTAATTATCTCCAACTTGTACCAAAAACTTTCACCCATAGGAGCCAAGTTCAGGAAAGATAAGGATATTTGTATTAAACTTAAAGCATCTCTATGCACCCTATTTTGGTTGGCATGGACCGCAATAGAAAGACTTGGTGATTAGTGACTATGAATACTGATAGTAACAGTAGTATACTGCTGACAAGTGGTCATTGCTCTTCTGACCTAGGAATATGACAATCTAAGAAAGATATCCAGGTGGTGAATTAGAATAGAATTTTAATCCCTTGAGCCTCATTTTGCCAAGCAACTTCTTAATATATTAACCAGTCCATCGTGGTGATGACATTAGGAAAAGGAAAGGGTAGCATGGTCAGGAATGGGTAAATGAATGCAATAATAGGTCTATGAAACCTATCTTCTTGATCCTGATCATTACCCAGGAAGTGACCAAATGAGATGATCACTTGCTAAGGATGATTGCATGCATTCAATGAGTAAACTCTCTGGCTAAAATTCGTGGATCAAAAGTTGTTGAGGAAAACAATCAGAATAATTTTAAGTTGATTTTTGAGGATTTTCTAATCCTCCATAATACCATATGTCTGTGGATAATGCAGAATATGGAAAATTAATAGAATAACTTGATTATCAGTCTGTTATTGAGTGGCTTTTGTGATAAACAGTATTCCATTACCAGATTATGAGTATTCCTGGTTCAGAAAGCCAAAAATATGACCATTTACTTCAAAGGCCACAGTGGTACAGATGGAACTTGAACAGAGACAGTATGATTTGAACATGTATTAGTGGTGGTGAGTCTGTACTGATGGCTCCAAGAGAGGGTAACCCAGGTAAAGGTTTCTGGAAGTGGACAGGACTCAATGTAATGTGATGCTTCTCACCTAAGAAACACAGGCATGGAATGGATTGAGGCAGCAGTGGCAGTAATCTGAGAGCTGAGCATTCAACCATCAGTTTGATTACTGTCAACCTTATGAGTGAATGACCCTTAACATGGGCATTTGTACAAGGGAACCAGACGTTTTAATAAGGAGAAGCTACTTATGTCCACAGTACAGTATCCCAAATAGGGTTGTTTTTAATAAATGTGCAAACATCTAACACATACATTCCTAATATAAATTCAGTTGTAAAATCAACAAAAGCGGTCTATCGAATTGTCCCAAAAGTCTCCCCCACAGATCCATTTAACTTCTCCTCTACTGTGTACTGTGCCCAAACCCCATTAGTTGCTTTTGGGCACTTCCTTCTTCCCAGAGTCCAGATAGGCATGTCACTTGAGCATCAATATCCAAAAAAGCCATTGAAATTTGACTTTCTCTGCTCTGGTAAATATTCCATCATGTTTGAATCTGGTTTCCCTCTGGGGACAAGGAAGCCTTGACCCAGTCATTAATGATCTTTCTCATGGAAAGGGATGAGGTGGAGGTAAAGATGGAGAAAAAGATCAGAGGATGCACAGAAGAAAAAAAAAATCTGCTCCTTGCCTTAAAAATAAAGCTTACATTTATTATCAAGTTCAAGTGGTGTGACAGTAGCTTGAGAATGAAGTTCCTATACTTTTCGGCCTGCTCAATGGTCTTTGTCTGTCAAGTGTTATGTTCCTAATATCTGACACCTTCTCTTTCATCTTTGGAGGATGCATCAGTGGCCACAGCCGAAGTATTTGCTTTTGGGGCTGCTGGTTTGTGTACTTTAGGCAAGTTGGGCTTGACATATAGAGCAACAACCTGTACTTTTTAAAAGCAATTCACCTTAATCTGAGGCATTTCCTGCTCCACTGTCATGATAATATCCTTAAGATTTCATCTTATTTTAATATAGAGGTAACAGGATTTTTTTCCAGGGTAGTGGAGGTTACTTCAAGAATTACATAAATTTCTTTGGATTAGTGATTTATTTTCCAGTGGCTCACATTCCTCAGATCCAATAAGGACAGTTAAAGCATGAATACTGGCAATTACTCATCTGTAGTTTCCTGCAATGGTGTTTCTGTGTCAGGAAAATCTCCCTTAGTGAGCCAAAGCTAGCAGTCAGTACCCACTAAAAACAAATGAACAAACAACTGGAAACCCTTTACTCTTGTCGTCAAATGACTATAAGTTTCATATGATAGACTGCTAGAGCAGCTGAGCCAGGAGATGGCACAGCTATCACTGTTCTTTCTTCAAAGCCTTACATACTCTACCCCAGAGCCATTTACCATGAGAAGTAGCCAGAGTTCTCTTGATTTGTCTTAATGCCTTTAGTGATCATAAATTTCCTGCTTTTTTCACATTCAGCGAATGTACAAGTGTCTATAACTCTTGACTGAAAATGTTAGAACAGTCTTCTGGTCGTGGATTAATTTTAGTATTAATTATTTTAATGGGATGGAGTTAAGCCTAACTAGCAAAATAGTGAGAAAATTGCCTCCCCTATAGGAGAGTTCACACCCACCAGAGCACCATTTGTGCAGCTGTCTTGGTATCTATTCCTCTCTCCCTACCCAGAGACCAACTTCCCCAACTCCTCCTGATTAAAAGGTGAAATTGAAGAGTTGGTTTTTTTGTTGTTGTTGTTGTTTGTTTGTTTGTTTGTTTTTTGCCTGCTAGATGGTATTATTTGGTCAGCATTTTTGCTACTGAATCCCATTGACTTCCCTTAAATCCAATTTATCAGCTTGTGAGGATATTAGCCTTCCTTCCCAGAAAACTCTGTCTATGTAAGGATCCCATTGTCATCACCAAAACTGTAAGGATCTATGAAGGGTCTGAGTTTTACCCCACTTGTAATCTAAGAAGTTAGCGTGCCATTTTTTAATGTATGCTCCTGGGTTAGAGACAGTTTATCCCTCATAGTAATAGCAGTGGCCAGCACAGTAGCATTTCCTTGTGATAGTTCCCCAAGCCCAAATTCCCACAGTGTAGCACATGGACATACAGGTGACACATGCACCCACAGTGCAGAGAATAACCCAGTACTTAGAGAATCTGACTCTTCTAAAGTGAAAGATATCTGCTGTGCTCCAAAAAAGAAAAAGTGTCTCTATGTTGTAAGGTTGCAAACAAACCTGAACTTTTCATCAGAGAGAAATAAAATATCTTCCAAGATTTTTTGTTATATAAACATCATTTAAACCATTGTCCAGAACAAAGGCACTCAGCTCCTCTACTTACAAGATGTGCAGGGATATGAGTGGCCTATACAAAATTCTCTGCCAACATTAAAAATATAAGTATTGAGAACCCACTGCATGCTAGCTCTTAATATAAGCATTGAAAATACAGTAGTGATTCATCTAGACACAATTTTTGCCTTCATTGAAGTTTGGTGGTATGGCTTTGTGTGTGTGTGTGTGTGTGTGTGTGTGTGTGTGTGTGCATGCATGTGTTGGGGAGAATGATAGATAATAAAAGATAACAAAGGAGTCTATTATTTTCGATGTGTCAGTGGGATTGATAAGGAGGCTAAGAAAGTAGCTCAACAGAAGAACAGTTCTTATGCTCCAAATTGACTAGTGCTTCCTGTAGTTTGGCATTAACAACAAACATCAGAAAATGCAGTTACACACCAAGATAATATCTCAGGAATTGCCACCTGAAGAAAACATTTTACTTTAAATATAGAAGTTAGCAAATTATAGGAAAAAAATTTGTAAGACCTTTTCCAGTATTTGGAGTTTGCCACTTGCAGCCAGAATGTGGGATCAAGCAGAAAGACTTGTTGCCTCATAAAACTTTTCTACCCTATTATAGAAATGGGCCTGGCAAAAGAACAGAGGAGGTAATTATGCACTCTAAACTGGTATTGGCCTGCTCACATTTAACACAGTTCCCCTTTGGAGAAATGCATCTGTGAGTAAAGGAGAATGAGAAGGAGAAATTAACACCTAAAGGATCAATTCCCAGTGACCCTGTCGGTCCTGAACCACTTCCTTTCTGCCTTGACTCCCAAAGATCCTAACACAGAAATTTTGAGATTAAGCCTAATGGAACTTGGGACATTGTTCTCTAAATAGGAATGTGGCTAACTAATGCTAATGGCTGCAATGTAGACTAATAAAGACTAAAATGATGAGCAGGAGAAGATCTCTGTCCAAAGTAGACAGCAGCTCCCCACTTGAGTGTCAGAAAACCATCCCAGTGTAATTGACCAGTAGTGAGATGAACATCTCTGTAAAAGATGCTAGATCCTCCCTGATGACAAGACTGTGATGATAGCCTCGATTCCTTTCTCTTCATCAAAGTTAAGAGCCAATAAGTTTCTCTTTTATACTGGCACATGGGTTGCATCAAGAAACAAGTAACTGGACAACAAGGGGATTCCTTCTTGAAATTCCCTTCACTCCTCTGTTCTTCCTTAACTGCCCCAGTAGGGTTGAGGAGATATTGAAATAATAGTATGATGGATTTGTGTTATGAGAGGTGATAATCCCTGGTGATGGAAAAGTCTGATTAATTTGTAGAAACTAATTGAAGAATCTCAGAATAAAGCTGAGTAGCTTTCCTGGCTTTGGTAACGTGGGTCAGACAGAAAGATGAAATTAGAGTCCTGGAGCAAGGAAAGAGAGTGAATGAAGTAGAGGGGACCAAGTGACACAATGAAGGGCTTTTGGGCAGCCATCTGAGGGCAATCAGATTGGAACTTCAAACAAATGTTTTTCACCATCAATTATGTCTTAACCACCATACTGTCAATGCCTAGAACTATTTTACCAATAGTTGACTACCTCAGAGAAACCACCCCAGCAGACTGCAGAGACACTTTGATCTCATTACTATAACAGATTTTTATTTGAAAATGCATTTTCATACTCAGAATGGTTCATGACCATGCATCTTTACATTATCCCTACTTCATGTTTCCGGGACTCCATGTCTTTCACACCATCTTCACATTATAGTTCTGAAATATAAAAAGTCACTTCTTAGATCAATTATTCCAATAGATTTCATTTAGAGCATAGTCTATAACATAGCTTAGCATGTGAGGCACTCTGGCCTCATGTCCTTGTCTTGTTCTTGTTTCATTTCCTGCCACTTCCTTCTGCACACTTTATATTCCAGAAATATTAAAAGAATACTAGTTGACACCAACATTACTTATCCCTAAACTCCAGAATTCACAAAAAGACAGCTTGGACTTCTTTAGTACCATGTTCTCTGTAAAAGCTTTTTTGGTCTTTCTAGATAGAATTATTCCTATGTCTTAATTGCTAAATTTCCACCATATATATTCTTAGATTGTTGATTTTACATTATATTAAAATTGTTGTTTTAGTTGGTTTTTTTTTCCAGTAAGAATATTGATGGTGTTGAGGAAAGATTCTGTGTCTTATTCAGTTTTTTTTTCTGTGATGCCTAATATTTTTACTGGTAAATGATATTTTGGACTGATTTAAACTTTTGATCAAGACCTACTAATAATCAAACATTATTCTTTGTGACATTTCTATATGCTCTGGAGAAGTGTAACTCTGATATGAAAATCATATACTTCATTCTAAGAAAGTTAACACTATATTTTGGTAAAAAAATTATAAAATGATTATAACTGAAAGGGATCATAATTGTCAAATAAAATTGAAACAATCTAAAAGATATAAGTTAAACTTTGGAGTAAACATTGAACAGGGCACTTTCAAAATATAATAAAAGCAAGTTTCATTCATATAATTACTTTCTATTAAGGTAATAAAGACCATTTTAAACAAAAATAAGAAAAATTTTATCGATAGTTGATTACATCAGAGCAATGATTCAAGCAGATGTCAAAAACTACTTTGGTCTAATTAGTACAAAAGATTTCTATTTTAAAATGCATTCTCATACTCAAAATAGCGATTCATTTCTTCACAATATATGCTAAAGTAACCATTGACCTCTATCACTGTCAGTGTCAAGGAACAGAAACACTGACAGTTTTACTGCCATTTAAACAAAACATCATCTTATTTCCTCTTAGTTCTTTGAGCCACCCACACAGCAAACTTGTGCATTGAATGGCAATTGAACTAAGATGGGCAAACTTACAGTTTACTTAAAAATGAAGAAAAACTTTTGGCACTTAATTAAACATTTTCAGAATATTTAGGGAATTTAGGAGATATGGAAGTTAGCAATATGCAAAGCTGCAACAACTTGCTAAAGAAAACAGAAGATAATTAACATAGGCAATATCAGTTTCAAGTTAAGGCCCACCGAAGCCAATGGGCTGATGCTAAAATTGAGTACAAATATGTAATGTATAAGTTAAATAAATTGTTTCAGAAAAGAAAGAGTAATCAGTATCAGCTGGACTATTGAGAGAGAAAAAAAAAAAGTATGTTGGTATAAATGGGCCTGAAGGATGGTAGAATTTGCATAGTTATGAGGAAAGGATATTTTTAAAACATTAACTGCATGTCTATATAGAACAAATAATAAATTAGCTTGATAGAAGATATATGTAGCTAGGCTAAAATTGAGATTGCAAAATGTTGGAAGTCACTTTTTTTAACTAAAATCTTATGAAAGAATTGTTCGTAAGATTATTCTAGCAGCAAAATGCACAGTGGACTGCCATATAAACAGACTGACATATAAACAAAAGAAGATGAATGAATAAAACTCATGCAATAATACACAAGGAAATGAGGCAAAAGCAATAGTAATGGGACTAGAAAGAAAGGGCAAATGTAAAAGACATACCAATTAAGAAATTACTGAATCAACACATCTGACAAAATGATGAGATTTAGATGATTAAAGAGAGGGAAGAATCATAGATGCTTAAATATGCTTACTTTGTTAAAATATAAAACTGAAAGCAGTATAATGAGTAGTATCAATAGGAATAAGCATGATTGGCAGTCATTTGACAAACTGAGGTTTGTACTCAAGTGTGCCTATAAGTTGATTAGAGACCACAGCACTGAATTCTGATTTTGAAAACCCTTCTTCACTTTTTACCAAGTGTTTAGTGAAGATTACACTGAAGTGAAGAGTCCATGAGATTTTGAAATATTATGGTATCTTGCTATAGCTGAATTATTGTTGTATAAAAAACTAATGTAATCTTAGGCATTTTTCCAAATAATAAGAGATCTCAACAAAATTCTCAGGAAATGCACACTTAGGAACTTTCTTTTTAAAAAATCTGATAATATCAAATATGATATGATCACTTATTTACTTTAAACAATGCAGAAAGTGTCTGAGTTTTTAAAGCATATGGTGAAGTCCTCTGAATGGTATACACCAGCTATATCAGTGGTTGTTTTTCCTTTATTAATTGCAGCCTAGAGCATGTGGTTGAAGAAAAGATTATTTATTTATTTGAATAAATGATCTTACAGGAGCAACACAGAATAAATTTCACAAACAAAAATAATTAGAATTAATTTAGGAGTAATCACACAACCATTATTCGATATTATATAGATTAAAAGCAATGTGGATTTTATAGTGAAAATCACCCTCCAGCTTAGTTTTGTGTGTGTGTGTATGTGTGTGCTTAATGTTATTACTAAGACTGAATTTTGTTAGAGTATCAACAAAGTATTTCTGAAAGAGAAATATTTCAGAATATCTTCTGTAAAATAAATACATATTTTTAGTCCTCACATTAGAAAAGACGCCACTATGGGAACTCACTTGTTTAAGTGTAAAGTCTTTTATTTATTTTTATTAATGTATAGTTGATTTACAATGTGCCAATTTCTGCTGTACAGCCAAGTGACCCCCCCCCCCCAAACACACACAGCACACACAGAGCACACACACATTCCCTTTCTTATATTATCTTCCATCACAGCCTGTCTCAAGAGACTGGATATAGTAGCTGTAAAGCCCTATTTAAAGCTGTGGGATGGAAATCCTGTGAAATCAGGTTGTTATGATCATTACACAACTACAGATGTGATAAATTCATTTGAGTAAAAAACAAAAGTAAAAATAAATAAATAAAGTAGTTCAGAGACCAAAAGAATCTGCACCACTTAGGAGCTTTTTGGAAATGTAGAGTTTCCAGCTAATTCCAAAATAATCAGAATCTGCTTTCAAACAAGGTCCCTTCTGGATTTCTCTGTCCATTAAAGTTTGAAAGATACTAAATTAGCCTCATAAAAACTGATCTACACAATTCAGTTTTGCAGGTAACATTACTTAAAATGCACTAAAAATTAAGGTTTTATGGGAATGATGTTAAGGAATTTATTTAATGCTAGAGGAAACGAAACTTATGTTACTCCAAACATTCTGTGGCAGATATTATGTTAAACATTTCCAAATTTATTCATTTAATTTTTACAGTACTCTCTGAGGCAAGGGACACTATTTCCATGTCTCTGGACATGGAAACCAGCCTCAGATTAAATATCTCATCTGTTCCATGCAGCAGATTCTTTCAATAAATACTGAGCATCTCATTTCTGCAAGCCCCTGAGTTAAGCCTGGAAGTAAAGTGGGTATGGTCCCTACCCTCATGGAATGTACAATATATTTTAATTAGAAAAATGCTAAGTAAATACAAGGTAGTTTCTAAGAGAGAAACCAAACTTTTTCAGAAGTTGTATAGGGGAAACTTCTATTTGGAAACAGCATCTAAACTTATTGCTAAAGAACACAGTTTGGTAAAGTTGTCCCTGAGCAAAAGGCCAGTATGTCACGGAGTTTAGTAAGGAGATCCAAACAGCAATTGAGGCTGGAACATAGCAGGAATCCTGCAGAACTCTGTAGTACAAGGTGCTGATGATGGATCTTATCCAAGAGTCAAAGAAAGCCACTGTAGGGTTTGAAGCAAGGAAGGGACAAGCGCTGATCCCCTCCCTCACCGCCAGGCCCTGCGGGCGGGTGGGTTTATTAGGGCCACTCCCCTAGGCTGCCTTTCTCCACCCCAGTCACCGCCTCCAGCTACTCGGCTGAGCTGTCTGAGGGTGTGGGAAGTGGGCGAGAGGGGCGGGGGGAAGAAAAACATTCTCAAAAAATATAAAAAGAAAATATCTCCCTTGGCAGCGAGTGCGCGGGAAGTTGAGCGCTCGAGTTCCGGGCTTCCCGCCCGCCCCCCGCCAGCTGCAGCCTGGGTGAGCCCCCAGCCCCTGCTCTGCCGCCGCCCGCGCCGAGCCGCGGCTGTCCGTCCGCCCCTCTGTCGGTCTGTCCACCTCCCCACCCCCACCCGTCCTTCCTGGGTCGCGGTGCGCGATCTACGGGGCGGAGGGTAGCTGAGGGTGGCCGAGGTCGGTGTGGGCGCACAGCCCCAGGAGCCACGGCCGAGCCCCAGCAGGGGCGCCTGCAAGACCTGGTCCTGGGCGGTTCAGGGCTCGCGGGGGACCGCCCGCGCTGCCGCAGGCGCTCCGCGTCCCAGGCCGCAGCCTCAGAGGCCACTTGTGGAATTCTTCTCCGGACTGCTGTAACTTTAAACCGGCCTGAGCGAGGCCTGTTTTTATTCAGAAACCAGCGATCTGAGTTCCTGTGGAGACTGGTCAGATGGAGGACCAGACCTCCACTTGAAGATTCCCAGTTGGTGGGGAAGGACCAGCTTGTCCTAGGAGCCTTTCTTTTAGATTCCAAATTTCTGCCACCACCTTCTTGGGAAGGCCAGACTGGTTCTGGGGGGCTGTTTCTGAACCCCATTGCTTGGCCCCCAAAGCAGTGACTCAGGCCACCACGCATGAACCCAGGCCAAAGTGTGATCTGGCCACGTGCAGAAATCGCTCCAAGAGCTCTTTACCGACTTGCGGTGGTGAGGAGCGAGATGAATGTAGCAGCCAAGTACCGCCAGGCCTCCCTGTACGTGGGTGACCTCCATGCGGATGTCACTGAGGACCTGCTGTTCAAGAAATTCAGCACTGTGGGGCCCGTGCTGTCCATCCGCATCTGCAGGGACCTGGTCACCCGCCGTTCTCTGGGCTATGCCTACGTGAATTTCCTGCAGCTGGCAGATGCCCAGAAGGCCCTGGAGACCATGAACTTTGACCTGATAAAAGGCAAATCCATCCGTCTCATGTGGTCTCAACGTGATGCCTACTTAAGGAAATCTGGAATTGGGAACGTGTTCATCAAGAATCTGGACAAATCCATCGATAATAAAACCCTTTATGAACATTTTTCAGCTTTTGGGAAAATCCTGTCCTCCAAGGTGATGAGTGATGATCAGGGCTCCAGGGGCTATGCATTTGTGCACTTTCAGAACCAGATTGCTGCAGACAGAGCCATCGAGGAGATGAATGGGGCACTGCTTAAAGACTGCAGGCTATTTGTTGGCAGATTCAAAAACCGCAAAGATCGAGAAGCAGAGCTTCAAAACAAAGCCAATGAGTTCACCAATGTTTACATCAAAAACTTCGGAGATGACATGGATGATGAGAGACTGAAGGAAGTTTTCAGCAAATATGGCAAAACCTTGAGTGTTAAGGTGATGAGAGATTCCAGTGGGAAATCCAAAGGCTTTGGCTTTGTGAGTTTTGATAGCCATGAGGCTGCCAAAAAGGCTGTTGAAGAAATGAATGGAAAGGACATAAATGGACAGCTGCTTTTTGTAGGCCGGGCACAAAAGAAAGCAGAGCGACAGGCTGAGTTAAAGCAAATGTTTGAGCAGCTGAAACGTGAAAGGTTTCGCCGGTGCCAGGGGGTAAAGCTCTATATTAAGAACTTGGATGAGACCATTGATGATGAAAAACTACGGAGGGAATTTTCTTCATTTGGATCAATTAGCAGAGTTAAGGTAATGCAGGAAGAAGGGCAAAGCAAAGGGTTTGGCTTTATCTGCTTCTCCTCTCCTGAGGAGGCCACTAAAGCGATGACTGAGATGAATGGCCGCATCTTGGGCTCTAAGCCACTCAATATCGCCCTGGCCCAGAAGCCCTAGGACAGGAAAACTGCACCAGCCAGAATTTGCAGCAGTTAGAGGAATGTTAGTGTTCTCTGCCTTCATTGTCCTCAGTAAATTTCAAATCCCAGCTAATGGCTGCTCAGCTTAGTAAACATTGTGATCAAAGGTTTTATATACAAAGCTATTTATTTTTCTTTGGAGGAAAAATAAGTGAATCTTTGAAGCTTGGTTCTTTTTACAGAGGCACACCTTCTAATTACAATATTGTAATTTTTTTCTGATTTTGATGTAGTGTTCATAGCAATAAGTATAATTAGATATATTTTATATTTTGAACCAACTGAAATGTGATAATTTGCATTTATTGCATACTTTTTCTTAACAATATTGTTAGCTTTAATTTCCTCCATGAAAATATGCCCAAAGTAGTTCTTATACCTAAGAATTGCAAAGTAATGTATTTTTACAAAGAGAAAATTTTATTTCTCATCTAACTTTTAAAGAAATCAGTATTTTAAAATTGCTACTACAAATTCAGTATCTAATTTCATTTTGAATTAATGTTTAGAGTACTAGGAAATATTTGAATTTTTTTAAATTTATAAATGATTATTTTTCTGATGGCTGAAATTAATGATGGAGGCTTTTAATGTTGCCTACAAATCTGCTTTATAGGATTTTTGTTATCCTTTCCATTGGTTGACTATGATCCAGGTGCTTACTGGTTATCAGAATTGTGACTTGAATAGTAAAACCCTAACTTCTACATTCCTTAAGTTATAAAACTATATCAATTTAGGTCAAAAAGTTGGCCTAGTTTTAATTCTCTTCATAACTACACAGCATAAAATGATGCCTTAATTATTTAACTAGATAGCAGTGTCATAAAAGTCATATATATACATATGTGTATAGATATATGTATATATGACATAGAAATTCTGCTTAACACCTGTGTTTTCTAATCACTTTTGTATTGTTCAGTGTAGTAGTATTGTCTCAGGGTTCAGAAAAGTAAGTTTCTTTATTTTTATGAGCTCCATGTCTTCTTTTACAAAACCGTAAGAGCTATGTAATCCATAGCCATGATCAGAAGGTCACTAATTGACTTTCTGTTAAATTGAAGTCACATTACTTAGCCTGTTGTCCAGCAAAATTTTTATTTCAGCCCATTCCCAGATCTTACTTTATCTTCTGTCTTTTGTCTGTATTACTCAGCTCCTCTATACTTTTTAAAAGGGGTTTTATTTTATTGATTTTTACTATGTGCTGTTTGAAAGCAGTTTGGAAGTAATTGAATTATTTATTTACATTTAAATACTTTTGAAATTCTGATTCACTCATACCAAAGGTATCTAGAAAACAGTTTTGTTGTTTTTTCTTTTTACCCTGTATAATTATTTCCTATAACCATAGATTTGAGTCTTCTGTTTCATATATTACCAGTACAAAAGAAATATTAAAATATTTTTCTTTGGCAATACTTTAAGCTATGAAGGAATGAGAAAATCTGTTTCTGTTTATTTTTATATGAACTATGTGTATATTCATTGCACATTTTCTAAATTAAAAGTCTTATTTAGACAATGAAAATAATTATGGACAATGAAAAAATTACAGCAACATATAATCTTATTATTCAGACAGACCTTCTGTTGAAATGTGTTGCATCTCCTCCCCGATTTTTTTCTGTGCATATACACATAATTTAACATAAATAGAATCATGTTATAAGCCTTGTTTGAAATTGTTTCCTTTTTTTCTTTTTTCTTTTTTCTTTTTTTTTTTTGGCTTTTTAGGGACACACCCGTGGCATATTGAATTTCCTAGGCTAGCGGTCGAATCGTCGAATCAGAGCTGCAGCTGCCAGCCTAACCACAGCCACACAATAAGGGATGTGACCTACACCACAGCTCATGGCAATGCCAAATCTTTAACCCACTGAGAAAGGCCAGGGATATTAGTTAGATACATTTCTGCTGCGCCACAATGGGAACTCCTGAAATTGTTTTCTTAGACAATATGCCGTAGTCTCGTCCATGACCACAAATAATTATTTGCACTATAATTTCAATGACATGTATCTTTCCTTTAATGTTTGTACCATAATATAACAATTTCCTCTAGATAAACATACAGGTTACTAGGTTGTTTCCTCCCTTTTTCTTTTTTCCTCTATCATAAACAATTTGGAGATAAATATCCTTGCAAACCCATGCGTGCTGATATATATAATTATTTTCTTAAGAAAATGTATAATTCATTGGAATAAATGTTTAAAAGGACAGCAATTTTAAAAATTATTTTGATAAATTTGCCCAAATATTTGTTTTTAAATTTGTGCCACTTAATATTTCCATTATTAGTGTGAGTGAATAACTGCTCATTTGCAAATGCTCCAAGAACAAAAGATTTTAAGTTGTTAGCCAGTTCAACTTGATATGCAAAGATAAAATATTTCATAGTTATTTATTTTACTTTTATTACTTCAAAAGTTAATTGAACAGCATTTCTTATACTTAATGGGTATTTGTATTTTCATATTTGTAGAAAGGATCTTAGTCTGTTTTCATGATCTTAATCAGTTTTCCTGTTGGAGTGTTTTTTATTTATATGGATTTGTTAGATTACATGTTAAGGACAAAAATTTAGACTTCTTTTCCTAATGCTCTCATCTTGTTTATAGTTTTGAGGGTTATTCCAAATTTAAATTTTTTAATTCAAAATTTGAACACCAGAAATATACATACTCTCCATACGTATATACCAATCATCTGTGTTGTCTTCTGTTACTTTCAGAGTTTCATATTCTCAGTACTTTCTAGACAAAGCTTTTATGTATGTGGTATCTTATCCACAGGCTATACTAAATATTTTTAAAGTGTCTTTTCAGTTTTATTAAAATGTTTTGGGAAATGCTGATCTACTGTAAGCATCTATGTAAAATTTATATGCCAACTGATTGACTGTCTCTCTGAATCACTGTGTTGAAAAGTACTTACCTCCAAAGCAAAAAGCACATTTAAGAAAGGGTGCCAGGCAACAGGACTGGGAAATGTAGTAGTTGCCTCAGGCCTTGACATCTCTTTCGGGATAATCCACTTTAAAATGTTTAATTATTTCAACAATATTTCACAATGCTTATAAATGGATTATCAGTATCAGGGAACAGAGTTCTCTTGTGATATGCACGGGGAATTAATAGGTCATAATATCAGATGTTTAGATAAATTGTAGCTCTCACTGCAAGACACAGTAATATACCATTTTAATAAAAATTGCTGGAGTTCCTGTCATGGCTCTGTGGTTAACAAACCCAACTAGTCACCATGAGATTATGGCTTCAATTCCTGGCCTCACTCAGTGTGTTAAGGACCCGGCATTGCTATGAGCTGTGGTGTAGGTCACCGATGCAGCTTGGGTCTTGCGTGTCTGTGGAGTAGGCTGGCATCTACAGCTCCAATTTGACCCCTAGCCTAGGAACCCCCATATGCAATGGGTGCAGCCCTAATAAGACTAAAGACAAAAAAAAATAAGATTAAATTAATAAAAAATGCTTATTTTTAATATTTACCATAAGAAGTATAAACTGACAATTTATAAAAAGATATGATCCTATAGATTTTCCTTATTAAATAATTTGAATTTCACTCATTCTAAATTGTGTGTGTGTGTGTGTATGTGTGTGTGTAATGTCATCAAGTCATCTTTGTTGCCAGTAGAGGTTTATGCACTGAAGAAACTTTACTCTTTTTATGCCCAAGTGCCTTGATAGATAAAAAGAATCTTTACTTTTCTGATAAGCATTCCAGTAAAAGGCAATTTACATAGAGATACCTTGAGCCACTGCTTCAGCCCACCCTTCTCTCTCCCACAAACAATGCCAAGTTTGTTGTATAGAGATGTTCATTTGCATGTACTGCCAATTGAATAGATATGTACCTTTTAAAATTTTATTTTTTAATTTGTATGTGGAAATATATAGTTGGTAAAAGTAGCTTTTAAAAGTGGTTTAGGATTTATATTTTCATCTTAATATTTTTTATAAATCCATTGAAAAAAGATCAAATAAATGTCTGACAGTGATTTTTATTTAATTCTTAAATATTTCTGATTTTCTAAAAATCAATTACCTTTAGTAATAAAATGAAAATAACTTGGGTTTTTAAACAAAGATATTCATATTTCATGTTTTAAAAGACTGACTCCCATATGAGCTAGTATTTCTTTTAAAGTTACTCATAATTATGAGACCATAATCAAAAAGAACCTCTAATGTAGACCAAGTTTTTACTAGGAATAATTGACTACTTTAAAGACACTTTTGGATTGAATTCTTAAAGTAAAATTCAGCTTATGTCTTGAGAATTTATGATTAGCTTACTTGTATTATATTTGGAAAATGTGCCTCATATTTTTTAAATAAATAAAACTAGCTATAAAGGAGAACTTTTAAAAATCTACATTTTAAAAAGTAGAACAAAACTATCCTCAGAATATCTTTGGCCTCATGAAGTAGAAAATCCGACTCACACTAGAAAAGGAAATTTTATTTAACAAAATATTCAGAGTTTGGTATCTTTAAGCAAGGTATATCAGAACTTCTACACCACATCTCCTGGAGTCTCTTGACTCTTCATCATCTGGGTCTCAGCTTCATCATCAGGAAGTATTTCGAGATGGTTGTAGGAACAGTTCTCACTGTCCATTTTTGGTATATATATTCAACAAGACCTGCTGCTAGAACCAAGGAAGAAGTCAACTTTCTAATTTCTGTGCAGAATGGACTAATAATATAGGAAGAAATGAGTAGAGATGGATGTAGAGGTATGCATCCACTAAACTCGATATTTTTCATTATTTCTATCTCATTTTGAATTTTAATACTTACTGGATTTTTTTTGTTTGTTTGTTTTTTGCCTTTTCTAGGGCCACTCCCACAGCATATGGAGATTCCCAGGCTAGGGGTCTAATTGGACTGTAGCTACTGGCCTACGCCAGAGCCACAGCAATGAAGGATCCGAGCCGCGTCTGCAACCTACACCACAGCTCACGACAATGCCAGATCCTTAACCCAGTGAGCATGGCCAGGGATCAAACCCACAACCTCATGGTTCCTAGTCAGATTTGTTAACCACTGCACCATGACAGGAACTCCGATATTTTTTTCTTTTGACATTTGCTTATAAATAGTTCTTAAAATTTCATTTTCTTCCTACAAATCATTTTCAACACTAGAATCAAACTGGTAATTTTTCTCTACCTCAAGTTATACAATCATAGAGAATAAATTGTGTAATATATTCTATACAAATTTAATTCCCTTTTATTTGGTAATGAGATTTATATTTTTACATGTTATGCTCTATTAGGTCTAAATTCACCATCCACTGAAAATTATAACTGAAAAGGTCGGATTCAGTTTAGTCACCCCAGTGGGTTTCCACCAAAAATAATTATCAAGAGATTAAAAATGGTTGAGAATGTTTCAAAATAAATCTTCTATATTTAATAAAGATACTGGTTTCTTGAGTTTTAATTTAAGGAAGTCTAAGCTAAATATGTTTTCATGCATGTTAGTTGATATTTTAGAACCATACCACCAGAGGGAAAGAACTCTCAATTTACTGTGTATATCACCAACTGTTGTGATATTCTGTATAATCATTAAAAAATAGTTCCTGCTGACAATGTAATACATAAATCTTGAGGAAAAAATTCTATGAAGTTAGGAGCCTGCAAAATGGCCCCAGTATTTAAAACTACTATAACCACAAACGTGGATTAATGGGTACTCATTTTCTTTACTAAAAGATTTCTATTAGGTCACAGTACATTGAAATTGTCAGAATTAACAAAATTGGACTTACCAAAACTTTTCAATATATTTTTTCTGTATTACACAAATGCGGTATAACCATCACACATTTTAACCATGCAACATAAACAAATAAAAACCACATGTACTAAATTTTTAGTTACAAATATACTAGTATTTGAATTTGTTAAGGTCAGATTTTTTTGCAAATTTGTTCAGAGGAAACATTTATAGATACTTGTTGGTTTTGTCTCATGGTCATGTCTTATCCTAGAGTACACAGAATGCTTTTAACTATATTGAAGTTCTCCTGAATGAAGCAATTGAACCCATCAAACAAGAGAGAAAAATGATCCTCTTAGTGGCATTCTTCACCATAATGGAGAAAATTTAGATTTTCATAGTAGAGAAAGCTTAGATTTTGAGAGATATTGGAAGTTTGTACAATGATATCACATGAGATTTTGTTAACCCATCTGTATTTACATCACCTTAGATATTAAAAGTATCCCTGGTTTGAAGTTCTGCCAAATACTAACAGCACATTTGTGTTCCAAAGGCAATGTCACTGAAATGGTGAATGTTATTATTAAATTTATTTTTTGCATAGAGTGTATATTGGTCATGATTCATTGTGTTCTGTGTGTGTGTGTGAGTTTTTTAAATCAGTATTTCCAATGGGATTTTCTTCTCTTGGGAAACCATATCTGACAGTCTGTAGTGAATCACAATTTTGATTTACATTCCATTTCGTCTTTGTACATGTGCCAGTGGCATACCAGTGCACCACAGTTTTGACACATTGCCAATTCTAGTTCCTTGAAGTTAAACTTTATAATAGTAATTCCAGCAAACCTTGCTAATCAAAAAAGTGCCTCAATTTGAATATAAGCCAGATCTTAGAATTATTTTGACACATCATTATTTTATTGAATTACCAAGGGAGGTGTTGGAAATGATAATCTAATACTATCCACTACTCTATTCACTAATATTTCATACAGAGTACTTTTAATAAGTGACATTTATATTATAAAGATTACAGTTGGTAAAAAGCAGTTGGCACTGTGGTTATGTGATAATCTTATTTTAATTTTAATTTTATTTGTATTTTAACCAAAATTATATTAATATATTTGTTTTAACAAAAATCCATATTATTCTGTCCCCATCTTTCCATTCAAAATAACAAGCTATAAGACAGACTCTTTTCTGTTAATAAAATGCAAATTTGATCATGTAACTCTAATTAAAACCATTACTTTTAAAATCAGGTTTTAATCTTGATTATGGCCTAAAAGTCCTGCATTTTTTAGTTCTTGTGCATCTTTTAGTCCTATTGTAATGATACGATTTCACTTGGTCAACATGCGGGAAATAAACTGTTCTTATTTCACCTTCTTTAAAGTGTCAGCCGAATCCCTGCATCACTCAAAGCTTTAACTCTTTACCAGATAGTATGCTGTCTGTTGTAAGGGGTAAAAGAAATCTTCCAATTGGTTTGTGAAAAGAAAATTATGGAGGGATTTATTACCAGATCAAAATAAATGAGAGGTATTCTTTCCAAAACAAGTATTTTTTCTTTTTTCTTTTTCATTATAAGGGTCAAGGAAGGTTTCCATAGGCTGATACACTGCAGGGGCAACAGTACCTTTTTTGAAATTAGATCACATGGTATAGTGTTATAGGAAGAAAAAAAGGCGAAGTGTTTTACAAAAGGTCAGAGAAACTCATCTTCAAACATTTAGAAAGTTATTTTAAAATATTTATTATTTTTATTGTTACTATTTTTTTAAGTAACAAGCTCGTTCTAACTATGCTTCTTCGTGTTTAAGACATAGAATGGATATATTTCTTAGTGGGTGATCTGATATTATTCCAGCAAGAATATGTAATAGAAACCATCCTTCCTTTGTAAGAGAAAAAGTAAAGCAAATCATAAGTCCTTAAAAAAGGTAAAGTATGGGATAGAGAAACAACATTCAGTAGCAAATCATTGCATCTACATGAAATCGGTCATTAGCGATCAGATTGGGAAATGCACACATAGAAGCAGCAAAGACCTAAGAAAGTATAGAGAAAATCTACATATTGATAGGCTTTTATTTAGTAGTTGTTTTTTCATTTAAAATATGTATTTAAAATATAGAGACTGAGAAATGTAGAGATTTTGAATCTCTAATGAATAATACAAAAATAAGTATATTTATGTAACTCAAGTCAAGAAACAGAACATTACCTACACCCATCTTATTTCCTCCCAATCACTTTATCACACTTATTAAAATTTAATCTATATCTTGACTTAAAAGATTAATTTTAGGTACCATGAACTATATTCAAATTGATTCACAAAGCATTGCATCTTCTTGTGTCACCACTTTCACACAAGATATTTTAGTAATAGTTGTAGATATTATATATGCAATAGTAATGTGTTCATTATTGTTACATATTATTCTGTTGTGTGACTGTGCAACAAATTGTATATTCTTTTACCATTAATGGACATTTGGGTTGCTTCCATATTGGGGATATAATGAATAATGAAGCTTTGAAAATTATCATAGACCTCCTTTTTGGTTGAATTATAAATCGCATGCCATAAAAGTAACCATTTTCAAGTGTGCAATTCAATGATTTGTAGTATATTCAAAAGGTTGTGTGACATTACCATTGTTTTATCATTTCGAAAAGAGACCCCATACATCCATGAGCAGTTCCTACTGCTCTCTCCTCCTCCCAGCACCTGGGCAACCATAGTCTAATTTATGTTCCAAACGATTTGCCTGTTCTGGACATTTTATATAAATGGTATTATATAATATGATACCTTTTGTATCTGACTTCCTTTACATAGTTTAGTGTTTTAAAGTTTTGTCTATGTTGCAGCATGCATCAGTACTTTACTTTTTATGCCTGAATAATACCCATTTGTATGAATTTGCCACATTCTATCAAATATTCATCATTTTTTGGACACTTGTTTCCACTACCTGTCTATGTGAATAATATTGCTGTTGACTTTTGTGTACAAAGTTTGTTCAGTTCTCTTGAGTATAATCATAGGCAAAGATAGCCATGAGTGTGGTATAGGTCACAGACATGGCTCAGATCCTGTGATGCTGTGGCTGTGGTGTAGGCTGGCAACTGCAGCTCTGATTCTACCTCTAGCCTGGGAACCTCCATGTGCTGTGGTGGGTGCAGCCCTAAAAAAAATAATAATAATAATCATAGACAAATATATATTCTCTTTTCTTTCTAAATTTTACCTCTTAAAAGAATCAACTTTTGGTTTCATCAATTTTTTTTCTATATTTTTTCTTTATTTTTTTATTTTTTATTTTTTGTTGTGCCCACATCATGCAGAAGTTGCTGAGCCAGGGACCAAACCCATGTCACAGCAATAACTTGAGCCATAGCAGTGACTATGCTGAGTCCTTAACTGGTAAGCCACCAGGAAGCTCCTTCTATTATTTTTCAATTATTTTCTTTTTACTATGTTTTGCTTATTTCTGCTATAATATGTATTATTTCCTTCCTTCTCCTTGCTTTGGGTTTAGTGTGCTCTTCTATTTCTAATTCCTTAAGGTGGAAAGGTAAATTATTCATTTGAAATCTTTTTTAACATAAAAATCTATCATGAGACATATTATATCCTCAGGCATTGTTTTAGGTATAAAGGAAAGGTTTTATTATGGTGTCTTTTCATTTTTACTTGATCTTAAATTATTTTCTGATTTCCCTTTCAAGTTATTCTTTTATTATTTAACTATTTAGGAAGTTTTTTCTTTCTTTGAACTTACATATATTTATGAACTTGCTAAATGCTTTTCTGGTATTCATTTCTATTTTTTTCCGTTGGCCATACCCACAGCATGTGGGGTTTCCTGGGCCAGGGATTGAACCTGCACCACAGCAGTGACCCATTCCACTGTAGTGACAATACCAGATCTTTAACCTGTTGCATCACAAGGGAACTCCTTATATTGGTTTCTAATATAATTACATTATTGTTGGCAAACGTAGTTTGTATTACTTAAATATTTTTAAATTTATTGAGACTTGTTTTATGGTGAATATATATATGATCTATCCTGGGGAAAGTTCCATGTGCACTAGAAAAGTATGCATTCTGACGTTGTTGAGTATAATGATCTATAGATGTCTTTTGGGTCTATTTGGTTTATGGTGTTGTTCAAGTCATCTATTTTCTTATTGATCTTCTCTCTGGTTGAAACATAGAATAAGCAAGCAAAATATCAGAAAAGAGATGGGATAGCAAAAATGGACCTAATTGTTATATCCAGAAACAAAAGAAAACAACTGCAGAACTCATTTTATTTCCAAGTTCAGGTAGACTGTTTTCAACATTTGAGCCATTAATGAGCCATAAATTCCTTATAAATATTTTCAAAGGACTAATCTCACACTGAATAAATCTGTTGACTACTGTGCAATTCAAATAGAAATCAATAGCATGATATAATTAAAAAATCATCAGAGATTCAGAAATTGTGAAATATGATCTAAAATTATGCAAATTAGAAAATTTATGAATTGAATGATAATCAGTATGTAATATAACAAAACTTGTGAAAGCACAAGTCTGCTTTATGATTAATTTATAGTCTTAAAAATGTGCATATAAGAAAAGAAAAAAAGCTGAGAATAATAAACTAAATACCCTTCTCCAGGAATTGAAAAGTGAAAAGAAATTAGAAGGAAGTAGAAGAAAATGTAGAAAATATATGGAGCTCCATTGTGGCTCAGGAGAAATGAACCTGACTAGTATCCATGAGAATGTGGGTTTGATCCCTGGCCCTGCTCAATGGGTTAAGGATCTGGCATTGTCAGGAGCTGTGGTGTAGGTCGCAGTTGTGGCTCAGATCTGGTGTTGCTGTGGCAATAGCACAGGCCACCCCGTGTACCTCTGATTAAATCCCTTGTGTGGAAACTTCCATATGCCAGAGGTGCAGCCCTAAAAAAAAGAAAATATACAACAGAAATAAAAGAAATAGAAAAATATACAACAAAAAGAATCAACACATTTTTAAACTAATTAGTTTAATAAACTACCTAATAAGACATTTTTTTAATGATAAGCACAAATAACTAATATTGGGAATGAAAAAAGGTTTTAGTACATATTCTGTAGACATTACAACCTTTATAACTGGATAGCATAAACAAATTTATGCTAATATATTTAAAATTTAAATAAATTTTAAAGCTTTGATTAAAATAACTTACTGAAACTGACAATAAAATTTTGAAATATTAATAATCTTACAAATAATAAGATAAATTAATATAATTAGATCTTTCTTAAAGAGAATATCTGAGGACAAGATGGCTGGTGAATGTTACCAAATAGTTAACTAATAATTCCAACTTTAAAAAATATTTCCAGAAAGGACAAAAATGGGTACATCTCTTAACTCATCTTATGTAAATGACATAACCTTGACACTCAAACCTGACCTGGACAAAACTGCTGGTCGCATTAACTCATCAACATAAGTACAAAAATATTAAAATTTTAGTTAATTAAATATAGCAATAGTTTTCATATATATATGACACACCAATTTGATGCTTCTTCCAGAAGGGAAATCAGTTCTATTGCTGGAGAGGGTGTGGGGAAAAGGGAACCCCCTACACTGTTGGTGGGAGTATAAAGTGCTACAACCACTATGCAGAACAGTATAAGTCTTCCTTAAAATACCAGAAATTGAGATACTGTATGATCTGGCATTCCCACTCCTGGGCATATATTCAGAAAAGATGAAAGCTCTAATTCAAAAAGATACATGCACCCCAGTGTTCATAACAGTACTATTTATAATAGCCAAGACAAGGAAGCAACCTAAATGTCTACCATCCAATTAATGGGTACAGAATATGTGGTATAGCTAAACACAGGAGTAATACTCAGCCATAAAAAAAATGGTACTTCCATTTACAGCAATATGGATGGACCCAGAGAAAGCCATGCTAAGTGAAGTAAGTCAGATTTATATGTGGAATTCAAAGATAATACAAATAAATTTATTTATAAAATAGAAACAGACTCACAGACATAGAAAACACACGGTTACCAAAGGGGAAAGAGGGGATAAAATAACACCATGGTGTTAACAGATACACACTACTAAATATAATAGACAAACAACAAGGATTTACTGTATATCACTGGAACCTATATTCAATATCTAATAACTTATAATGGAAAAGAATCTGAAAAAATTACACATATATGTGTATATATATAAAACTGAACCACTTTTCTGTATACTTAAACTAAGACAATATTGTAGACCAACTATATATCAATCTAAAAAATCAAATTTACTACATTAACAGAAAAAAGAATCTTTAATGGTCATTTCAGTAGATACATAGGAAGAATTTGAAATATTTCAACATTCATTTACATATAAAAGCTTTATTAAAAAGCTAAGAATAAAAGGAGAAATTTTAAAATCTGTCAAAGTATTTTTTTGGAATTTCTTAGATGCCTAGGCCAAGGATTCAGGAGCAAAGGAGTCATTGGAAAAGTATTCCAGGGAGATATTAGTAGGAGAATGAAGAAGCAGAATGGATAAGGATATTTTTAAGGAACGTTATCTGTAGTCCCAGATTACTTTTGGGAGTTATGGAGTGAACTTAAACTTGCCTGGAGACAATAGATCTGGACTTGTGTATTTCTCTGGCCCAAGCCATTGCCTACATGTTTGCTCCACTGCCTAATATCAATTCTCTGCCATGCGACTTACCAGAAATTAGCTGCTAAGCACACAAGAAATGAGTAGTAGGTACAAAACTATTAAAAATATCTGAGAGGTTCTAGTCTGGCATGTAAAGAGCTCAGATGTTGCCAGTCCATTATAACAAGTAAAAAGTTGAGCATATGGAAAAATCAACGTCTTCTTATATCCATAAGAGGACGGAGGTTACAGGGAAAATTGCCTCACCTAAAACTGGTGAGACAGAGGTACAGAGAAACACTATACTTGAGCAGAAACTCTCAAGCAGAAACTTGTGTAGAAAACCTGAACTGTAGGAAAACTTGAAATGTAATTAAAAAATTCCTGGAGGTTCAGTTTGGACATGCCCGAGAAAGAAAAACTTCAGGGGACCTAGTCCATGGGTGAGGGTAAAAGGTACATTTTTGTGTGTTTTACTCTCAAGAATTTTATCGGATTTTCACCATGAAAATAAAAGGAAAATCTCATCATGATTCCAACAAGTGGAGGGGGAAATGTAGCTTTGAAATAGAGCATTCTGTTTATTTAACAAGAGCTAACCTAAAGAGAAATTTCATGTGATTCTAACATTTTGGGGTATCAGTAGAGCTTAACTGACATGGGGGAAGAAAAATACCTAATTCCAGCCCTATTAAAAATTAAAAACAACTGAAAAGCTTTTGTAAAGTTCACAGCTCAGGGACACAGGCTTTCTAAAAAACTGAGCTATAATCGTAGGACTGTGGAACATTCCACCACCCACATCTTCCCACTATATTATGAAAGACATACTTACTGCAATTCTTTTTACAGAGTACATCATATCCACCTTTCAACAAATATTATAAGACATAGTAAAAGACAAAATACACAGTTCGAATAAGCAAAACAAGCATAAGAACCTGAGACTCAGATATGGCAGGAATGTTGGCATTATCAAACTAAGGTTTTAAAATTATGATTACTATTGTAAGAGCTTTAACAGAATAAAATAGACAACATGCAAGGACAGATGAGTAATGCAAGAATGAATACATAATGTAAGCAGAGAGATGGAAATAAGAGTTAAAAAGTAATGCAAAAAGTAAAAAATACAGGAGTTCTCATCGTGATGCAGTGGAAACGAGTCTGACTAGCATACATGAGGATGCAGGTTCAATCCCTGGCCTTGCTCAGTGGGTTAAGGATCCAGTATTGCTGTGAGCTGTGGTGTAAGTCTCAGACATGGCTTGGATCTGGTGTTGCTATGGCTATGGTGTAGGCCAGCAGCTACAGCTCCAATTCGACCCCTAGCTGGAAACCTCCATATGCTGTGGGTGCGGCCCTAAAAAGACCAAAAAAAATAGTAAAAAATACAACAGAAATTAATAATGCCTTTTGATGGACTCAGTAGTAGAATAGATATAGCTGAGAAAAAAAAAATCTCTGACCATGAGGGTATGGCAATAGAAACTTCAAAAACTATAAAATTAAAAATAAAAACTAGAAAACAAATAAGCAAGAACTGTGGGACAAGACAAAAGGTATAAAATAGTCATACTGAAAATACCAAGAAGGAGTAGAGAGAAATTAATAGGAGAAATTTTTGAAGCAGTAGTGACTAAGAAATTCATAAAAGTCATGTCAAATATACTAAAAAGTTTCTGCACAGCAAAGGAATTCATCAACAAAACGAAAAGGCAACCTACAGAATGGGACAAATTTTGCAAATCATATATCTTATAAAGTGTTAACATCCAAGATATAAAAAGAAATCACATGACTCAACAACAAAAAAAGTCAATCTGATTTAAAAATGGACAGAAGATCAGAATATATATAATTTTTAACAGGACAGATGCCCAACAGGGATAGGGAAAGATGTTCAACATCACTTACCATCAGGGAAATGTAAATCAAAACTGTGGTGCAATATCACCTCACATGTGTTAGAATGGCAATCATGAAAAAGATAAGAAATATCAAGGGTTGGTAAAGATTGTAGAGAAAAGAGAACACTTGCGCACCATTGGGAGGAAGGTAAACTGGTATAGCAACTATCAAAAACAGTATGGAATTTCCTCAAAGAATTAAAAATAAAACTACCATATAGACAAGAAAAGGGAAATAAGGTATACAGATTGAGGTGGAAGAAATACAATTGTCTTTCTTCACAGATTACGTGATCATCTTTAGAAAATCTGAATGAATCGACAAAAAAATTCTTCAAACTAATAAGTGGTTTTAACAAGGTTGCAAGATACAAGGTAATATACAAAAGTCAATCGATTTCTTACATTGATTGTAAGAAATCAATACATTTCTTATATTTCAGCAATGAACAAGTGGACTTTTAGGTTAAAACGTAATATTATTTATGTTAGTAACTGATACGCTGAAGTATAAATCTAACAAAATGTGTACAAGATCTAAATGAGGAAAACTATAAACTCTGATGAAAGAGATCAATGATGAACTAAATCAATGGAAAGATATTCCATGCTCAAAAATAGGAAGACTCAATACCATCAAGATGTCAGTTTGTCTCAGCTTTGTAGATTCAGTGAAATTCCAATCAAAATCCCAGCAGGTTATTTTCCAGATATTGACAAACTGATTCTAAAGTTTATATTCTGAGGCAAAATAGCAAAAATTATCAGCATGATATTGAAGAACAAATTTTAAGGACTGACACTACTCATCTTCAAGACTTATTATTAAGCTTCAGTAATCAAGAGAGTATGGTATTGGTGAAGAATTGACGAATAAAAAAGAGAATAGAGTTCTCAGAAATAGATGCACATAAATATAGTCAACTGGTTTTTGACAAAGGAGCAAAGGCAATACAATGGAGAGAAGATACTCTTTCGAAGAAGGGTTGCTGAATAAACTAGACAGCCATGTGCAGAGAAGTGAATTTTACATAGACCTTACACCTCTCAGATTGATAGAATGGATCATAGACCTAAATGTAAAATGCAAAACTGTAAATCTCCTAGAAAATGGCATAGGAGAAAATCTATAGATGATCTGATTATCATGGGTATGGTGATGACGATGATTTTTAGATATAACTCTCAAGTCATGATCCAATAAAAAATTATTGATAATACTAGACTTTATAAAAATTAAGTATTTCTGCACTGTAAGACAATTTCAACAGAATCAAAAGACAATCCACACAGTTGGATAAAATATTTGTTAAAGACTTATCTGATAAAAGACTTTTATCTAAAATAAACTCAACAACAAGAAAATAAAGAATCTGATTTTTCTTTTAATGGGCAAAAGATTTTAATGGACACTCACCAAGGAATATATACAGATGGCAAGTAGGCATATGAAAAGATGTTCAACAGCATGTGTCACCATAGAACTGCATACCAAAACAAGGCGATACCACTACTTGCCCATTAGAATAGTCGATATCCAAAATATTGACAAAACCAAATGATCACAATGATGTGGTGTAACAAGAACTTTTATTCATTGCTGGTAGGACTGCAACGTGGTACATACAGTTTAGAAGACTGGCATTTTCTTGCAAAACTAAACATACTTTTATCACATACAGCAATTATGCTTCATCTGGTATTTACTCAAATGAATTGAAAACATGTCCACACAAAACCCTGCACATTTATAGCAGCTTTATTTATAATTCCCCAAAACTTGAAAGCAACCAAAACGTCCCTCATCAAGTGAATGGATAAATAAACTGTGGTACATTGAGACAATGGAACATTATTCATTACTATAAAGAAGTGAGCTATCAAGACATAAAAAAAAGAGGTATCTTAAATGAATATTACTAAGTTAAAGAAACCAATCTGAAAGTGCTGCATAGTGTATGACTCTAAAGCAGTGTGATAAAAGACAAAACTATGGAGATAATAAACAAATCATGGATTGGATGAATGAGAGCCTCGATAGTAGCTTGTCTTTCTGCTGATAGCTAAAAACTTTTTTTTTTTTCCATTTAGATCTACAATCTACCTGGAAATTATTTTTCATTATGATGTGAGTTCAGAAGTGATTTTTTTCCCCATTTGGACAGATAGCAGATTCAATACTGCTACTTATTGAAAAGTTCAGCCTTTTCCCTGCATTACTCTGAAGTGGTATATTGTCATAAATCAGATGCTTGTATTTGTTTTACTGCAGCGGTCCCAGGATTTCTATTCTATTAATCTACTTGTCTATCCTTTGCTAGTATCTTAGTCTTTTTTTACTTTATAATCTTTATACTTAAAAAATACTTCATAAGTACTAATACTAATATAATAATATATAATATGATAATATAAAACAAAATATAAAATATGAGTACTTTATAAAAAGAACAAATCTTTTCATTTTTTTATTCTTACTAAATATTATCTTGATTACTCTTAGCTATATGAATATTAAAACTTCATACATATATCTGTGCAAATATGTGCACACAGATATGTACACACTTTTTCTTGTCGGGAATTTATTGTGATAATGTTGATTATATAAATAAATCTAGAGGGTTGAAATCCTTATAGTTTAGTCTTCTAATTCACCCAAATGGATGTCCCTTTATTTATTTGTGCTCCTTAAGTTTTTTCTCAATAATATTTTATAGTTTTTGTATAAAAGTCTTACTTATCTCTCTTGGTATTCTTCCTAGGGGTTTGATATTTTTGTTATTATAAAATGTTTTGATGTTATTTCTCATTTTTACAAATACATAGAGACGTATTTACTTTTAACATAATGACTTGTTACCCAACATCCTTGCCATACAAAAATGATTATCTATGTATATGAACCGTAATATAGATTATAATCATTTATCTATAGGGTGCTGAATTTTTGCTCTATTCAATTATGTCAACTGAAAAAAGCTAATGAATTTGTAATTTCTAAAGTGCCAACATTTAACATGTAACATATTTAGGTATACAGATTTTAAAGTTAGTATAAAAAGCATAATTTCAAAATGCTGTGATTCTTTTTTTTTTTTTCTGATTTGTCTCTTAAAGTTGTGGCCAGAGATTATTTGAGGATTATAGGTCACTATTCATCACATGCTTCTTTCCAAAATACACCAGTAACAGAAATTTCCCCTTAGCTCAAACAGCTTTGCAGGTAGCTTTGTATTCCTCAGGAATCTGGATTTATTTGTAAAGATACTGCAGTTAAGACTATTTTATATTTGCAGTTTTCTATTTTATTTTTTTTTGCTTGTTTGTTATATGTTCTTAAGATATTTTCTTTGCATATTACTCTGCAGTCTAGGTTTACCATCATTTTCTTCCACATTTCTCAAGGGAGTCCTATTTTATCAATTCTTTCTCAGAAAACTATACAGATCATGTAGGTGACATCACACCCAAACAAAACAATAACATCGTAAGTGTACCATACAAGGTAGACATTGAACGTATTTAATTAACCTTTTAACTATTGATTCTTATTTCTTTAGGAATCCCACAAACCGCAACTACTTATATTTTATCCTGGAAAGGGCGCAGTTATGCAGGAGCGATGTAAACTATCATGATAACTTTTACAATATTCTGAGGATCAGAGAACATCAACATTGTTTAAAATAAGTACTTTCTGTTCTGAATAAAGCAATGGGCAGTTTCCTTTATGTGGCCAAGTATTAAACACATGGCCATATTGTGTTGGCCACAACAGACTAAAGCAATAATGGGAAGCACATTCCAAAACAGCTACCTACAAGCTGATTATTGAAAATTGGCAACAGGCAAATAGAAGAGATCTATCCAAATATATATCTTTTATTCATGTGGTGACTGGCTGACTGTACGATATCTTGCTGCATTTAAATGTGCATACAGAGGGTATAGGTGATAATGAGATGCAAATCCCGAGAGGCAGAAAAAAAATACCTTCAGAAATCAAGATAGAAAATTTATAAACAAATTATAATAAAAATAAGCATATTGGTTTTTTAGCTGACCAAGAAGTTCACGTCACTGAAATACAATGGAGTAAGAATATGATCTTAGGATTCACTGGTTCTAATATATGTTCCATAATCAATTAGCCTTTTGTATTATAGTACCTGATAGGAATGCACAATCCGACAAAAAATACGAGGAGGGACAATGGAACAACAAAGGAAAGTGGATCGATTATGTTGTTGAAGCCATGAACTGAATGAATAGGAAGTTAGAATTATGTAGAGGAGAGAAATGAAGGAGGGAAATATATTTTCAAAGTACTGATCAGTATAGCTGCCCCCCCCCAAGATAATCTTACAAATATGTGAGGGATCCACTATGGTATTCATAATACACTGGGTTTGGGAACATTAATTAAATTAACCGAACAGACACACATCAGTCTGACACCAGGATGGTGGTTGCAGCATAATGTTTCAATCTCCTAAATATTCCAGCGAAAGCATAGTAATTATTATCCCTTATCATTGAGGAAACTCAGGTATCAGCATCTATGTAGAAAAATTAAAAGGACATAAAAGGAGGAGTTCCCGTCGTGGCTCAGCAGGTGAAGAATCTGACTAGTACAGTGTTGCCCTGAACTCTGTGTAGACTGGCAGCTGCAGTTCTGATTCAGCCCCTAGCCCCATATGCTGCACCTGCAGCCCTAAAAAGAAAAAATAAAAAAATAAATTTTTAAAAAGAACATAAAAGGAATTCTGATAGCCTCGAAGCAGGAAAAGTGAAAATATTTATGTCTTCACATTAAGTTTTTTCAAACCAAAAAGAAAGGCAAGTGAGTGTTTTAGGTGGAGGGGGTGGGTGATAACACAGGTTTAAATTTACAATTGAATGGAGGAGGCTACAGAGAGAAGGATGCTCTGAGGCATTCCAGACCCTATGAATCTTCAAAGTCAACAATAAAATCTTCCTTTCTGACCAAAATCTTGCACTGAGGAAAAAATCTTGTGAGTAGAATCTAAATGGAGTAGGGTAAGGACACTAAGGCAAAGAAGAGAAAAGCATAAAAATCTATAGAGGAAGATGTCAAAAAATGTAAGGATATTAAAAAAAAATTTTTTTTCTATGACAGTAAGACAGGGGGCCACAGCCATGAAAATAGGAAGGCTATCCTAACCTATCCTCCCACTAAAATAAAATAGGAAAACCCATCTTCCATGACAAATTAATGAAAGTAAAATTTAGTCCCATACAGTGACTTTCTTGGAGCAAATAAAGAGAACAACTTATTATTTTGCCATGGCTGTCACAAAAAAGTACCAGACCGGGTAGCTTAAAGAAAAATTTATTTCCTCGTAGTTCTGGGGGCTAGAAGTTTGAGATAAAATCACCAAGCAGGGTTGATTTCTTCTGAGGCATCTGTCCTGGCTTGCACATGACTGATTTTTCCTGTGTCTTTGCATGGTTCCCCCCCACACACACCCCGGGGCCAATTCCTCTCTTCTTTTTATAAGAACATGGGCCATATTGGATTAGGGCCTACTCTAGGGACTCATTTAACCTTAAAGGCCCCATCTCTAAATACAGTTATATTCCCAGGTACTGGAGGTTAGGACTTGACATGCAAATGGGAGGGTAAGGTGGCAGTTCAGCCCTTAATAGTAATAGGCAGGATAACATTCTTATAGTGGAAGCATGCCCAAGAGACATGCAAAAAAACTTGATAAAAAGAGGTTTACCTAACTTTTGAAAAATTAAAATTAGTTAAGTTTAGAGAAAATGTTATGAACTCTGAAATATAGCATCAGTCAACATTAGAAAAATCTAGAAATGAGATTGGACAAGATGATTTAAAAAGACATCTTGTCATGTTTGAAATTAGTGAACTATAGAGAAAGAAATATGGAAATAAAATTTAAGCTGGAAAAGGAACAATAATGAGTAAGTATGTAAATAATGTCAAAAGGGGAAAATACAAATAGCATTGCATATGTACACACACAGACACACACACACACCCCTAGTACCTGGTAAAATCAACCTAGAGTGGATGACACCTAACACCTCGAAATATTCTATCAAAGTTATTGTTCTTCAGAGCAAAAGGAAAAAATATTCTTTGAGTTTTCAGGCAAAAACTTCAAATCACTTATAAAGAAAATAAAATCAGATTGATATCACACTTTTCAACAGTAATATTTTATGCCAGAAAGCCATGTGAGAGTCTATGGAAAGAAAATATAATTAAAAGATTTTACATCCATCTAAATTGACCTTTTGGTGTAAAAGCTAGGGGGACAGGTTTTAAAGAAAATGCAGAGGTCAGGGAATATTGTTTCCATAAGTTTTTCCTGAGGAGATCTATTAGAAAATTTGCTTTAGAAAATGAAAACAACTGAGGATATCAACTTGAAACTGGTGAAAAACGTAGAAAGTATATATTTCTATAATAAAAAGTTTAGTTGATAGATGTAAGGAAGATTGATAAAGCATGTGACTTACATGCTCTGTGGTTTTAAATAAACCAAAAGTGGTTTGGTTGAGAAAATTGAGAGTGTATGTGAAAAGTGGAATCAGTTGACTAATTGCATATAAGTATTAACTGGGAGTAAAAGACATTACTTCACATTGAATTAGGAGGGCCAGAAAGAGGAGAAAAGATTGCTGGTTAAATTTAATATTCTTCAAAGAGGGAAATAATGGACCCCCCCCAAAAAAGTGAGAAAACCAAAAATATTCTAAAAAATATTAGTATAAATGTAACCATTAATCTAAAATTGTAAGCCTAAGTATTACAATGTATGATGAAAGAATAAATGATCACATACCGATGTACTTATATGTGAATAAAACTTTAAAATATGAAATTAGAAGCTAAACATATTAATTATAGCAATAGATAAATGAGCTGAAATCATCAATAGAAAGAAAATATATTTATTAGCTAAAAATTATGCTGTATACAAGGGGCAGACCTAGAAAAAACAGTCTTCAAAAGTGATCATACCAAAAGGATGTACTAATACGCACTTTTCAAACACAATTGAAAAGAAAGTAAAGGTTAAAATATTGAGGACTGAAAAGATAAAACTTAAAACAAGGACAGTATAAAATAATGAAAAAAATTAAAGTTAAAAAAACAGTATTTCCCAGTGAAACTGTAACAGTCAATTTTTGCACAATGAAATGACTCATTAAACATCAATTAGAGCAGTGTCAAGAAGAAATAAGCAAAAGCAATCAATAGAAACAGAATCAAACACATTTCTCTTGATCCAAAGCAGATGAAATGAGTGAAAATTCTGTAAAGACATTGAAGTACTAAACATTTGTCATCAATAAATTAGATCTTATATATTGAAATCTTAACCTAGAGATTCTGTACTTCTTTAAATGCAAAGAAAATATTCATGAAAATTGACTCTTTTATGCCACAGCAGAAATATTAATACATTCCAAAACTGAAATAAAACTTATTCTCTGAACTCTTTTCAATAAAACTAGAAATATGTAACAAAATTTAAAAAGATGAATTTTTTCTACCTAGAAATTAGCACGCAATTTTAACTCTCGAATGAAACTGGAGATAGATATCAAACTGCAGCACATCTCAAAATTTTTGCAGGACATATCAGAGTCTGATTAAAAACTAAAGTAATTATCGGAGGAAATTTAATAGCATTAAATCATATCAATAACAATTATAAAAATAATATAAAATAAATACTAAATTTTTAAAAAGTTATTTTAAAACCAACAATAAATTATCAAAAAAAAAAAGGCAGAAAGAACTTGAGAGAATTGTCACCTAAATTAAAAGCGCGGGTCACATTATTTGTACTAAAGCTGTGAATAAACAGAATTCCTAACCTCATGGAGCTTTCAGACAGCTTGGATAAAAAAGGTCCATTTAGGAAAGTGGGTTTTTTTTTTTTCCAAAGCTGCAGTGTTCATGAAACGATTACTAACACAATATGTCCACAATTTGACTATACAAATACAAATCTTTAATATTGAAATATTTCAGATTTATTAAAAGAGATAGTGCCTATCAATAGCCACAAAATAAATCCCCCATTCCAATGCAACTTCCTCATATTAATAATGTATAATGGACTAACAGTACATTTCAGGAGAGCCAGTGTTTTGCTTTCCAGAATCTATTGAAATATTTTTTTCCTGTGAGTCCATATTTGTAAGAACAATTTGATGGATATGATGATTTCTGTTTGATCAATATTAATTTAAAGCTGCTGGATATCCTTGGAGAGCTAATCAAAAAGGTAGAAATTTTCTCACATTAATGTTGTCAAGTGACAGTAGATTTAAGAGGTAATGAACATTATTTACTTAAAAATAAAATGTTTTCCCTTATGCAATTACTGTTCGAGGAATCATTAGCCACAACAAAAGCTCTCTGAGTCAGTTAAACATATGTCTCTCATTCTATAATTTATACTTTTTCTTAACAGTCTGTGATCCCTTGGGTCAAGATTACTTTAGAAATACAAAGAGGACCCTAAAACTAAATAATTCCTATTATAAAATGAACATGTAAATTATCTGCCAAATTACTTGTACTTAATTAGTAATTTTGCATAATGACAAACATTCTCTTTGGGTCTCTTGAGACTTTGACAGATAACACTTTACAAGTGTTACTTAAGTTCCAATTACAGCAGAAACCATGTAGAATGTACTATTAATATAAATATGCAAACGTAAGCAATCCTGGTATTCCTTAGGCAAATTATCATTCAACATTCCTGTGGATGGGATCCTTGGCTCATTCTGAATGCAGTGTTTCTGTTCTTGTTTCTTACCTGAGAGACTAAAAATGTCAATTTTCTAAAGTTTGTAAATGGATATTTATACAATTATTAGAATCAGCTCATTTTGCTTTTAGTTTAGAAATTAAAATTACAAAACTACTTATCTTCTGATGTAGAAGCTTCTTTAGTAGTTAACATTAAAATAACCATGTAAGACATGGCTCTGCTAATCACACCAGGGCACTGTTCCATTTGAGTTGTTCTAATCTTATCCTGGTTACTTTGTGTTTTAAGCTATGGCATGTAAGTCACTTAGAAGAACAGTACATTGAACACAAGTAAAAGGATCAAAATATAAAATATGTGCTTACTTAACAGATATGTATTGAGTGCTTACAAATTCAAGCTGTCTTACAGATGGAGCAGCAACAAAGACAAGGTTTCCCCTCTTTAAGAAAGTGCAAATTCAGATCACGTGTGTGCATATGGGGACATGTTATGTGTGTGAAAGTGTATGTGCGTATATGGAGAGGAGAGAAAAATAGATAATGAATGACTAGAGGGACAAAATAAACAATATATGATTAGACTTCATAAAGTGATATAGGAAAAATAAACAGGGTTATTAGAGTGACTGCGGTAAGGTGTTCACTTTAAATAGCGCCTAGAGTTGCCTTCCGTTTTACACATTAATACAGAATAGATTTTCCACATCTCTTATGTACATCAGAGTTAAGTACTGGGTAAATTTGGGAGATATTGAACTTTGCTTTGTTTGGAAGTTAACCCAAAGTTGTTTAACATTTTAAAAAATCATCTTATCCTTGCTAATACAGTTTGTGGTATTTAATTCATCGAGATAGCCCCTACACTGACACAATTGTATCAACATCTGTGATTGCATTAGCAGAATAAAGGTGATTTTAGGTGATCTTATTTTAAAATGCTAAATGTAAAGAAAAATTGTCTACATTACTTGGTAGAATTTTTATTGTTGAGTTTTATCACTTCATTCCAAAGTGAACATCATGGATATATTTAATCTACTGACTTTTTTTTCTAGTTAAGCAGCAAAAATATTGAGAATAAATGCAAATTTGAAAAGAAGAATACTAACCACACAATTCTGAAGGGTTTTTGTTTGTTTGTTTTTTGTTTGTTTGTTTTTGTTTTTTGTCCTTTTGCCATTTCTTGGGCCGCTGCTGCGGCATATGGAGATTCCCAGGCTAGGGGTCTAGTCGGAGCTGTAGCCACCGGCCTACACCAGAGCCACAGCAACGCAAGATCCGAGCCGCGTCTGCAACCTACACCACAGCTCACGGCAACGCCGGATCCTTAACTCACTGAGCAAGTCCAGGGATCAAACCCGCAACCTCATGATTCGAGTCAGATTCTTGTAACCACTGTGCCACGATGGGAACTCCCACACAATTCTGAAGTTTAAAGAAATTTTTGAAAATTATTGTGCTGTCATTGGTATGTTTAAAAAATCTTAAACCCAGAATGATCCTGTTTCGTTTCTTATATGAAGTACAAATAATGAAAAACATGATGAACTACACAATTCTAGAGGAAAATTTATCTCACTAGCTGTATGTGAAATTATTTGTATTGAGATGATCATTCAAATGTAGTAATTTCTTTATTCTCACTGAACAAAAATAATGTTTTTAGATAAATCAGTAAGAAAACAAAAGTAAATGAAGTATTTAATAAACTGAGGCATATGATATGCACAGTTCCAAAGGAATGAAAAAATAATGATGTCATTTAGAATATCAGGCTTAATACAGTTTGTCAATATTCAGAACCTTTAAAATCAGTTCACAGGAAAAAATATCCCTTTTTCCAATGACACTGCTTATACAACAGATGGAACACTAACTTGGGTTAGTGGGTGACATAGGTTTACAGCCAACTTGAAAAAGAAACACCAGGTGTTTTAGCAATTTATTGCATTATTCATTAACAGCAGTTAGTTGCCAAGAATTTTGAAGAAAGAGTTCAAAAATCAATAAAGTTACTGAGCTATTAGTGCATATTATATAATAATAATCAATGTAAAATGTATAGTAATTTCTGGAATGATTGATTATTCGCTAACCTTTAATCTTACCCATTGAACTACAACAATCATTTAAAGAAACTTTAAAAACATTTTCACTGTTTTATTGTAGTTTTATTCAATAAGAAATTTAAGACTGAAATTAAAATATGGCAAATGGTGTGATAAATTTTTCAGATGTATTTGCAAAGTTGAAGGTCCATCGTAGACTACATGGAAATGAGGTATATTGATCAAGGAATTACTAAAAACTGTACTCAATATAAATATAACTTTAATCATGAGAATCGTTAAACTTTCCCATGTCGATTGAAATTAGATGAGGATCTATTTAAACAAAATGATTTGGAAACATACTGCTATTGTTTGGTTGCAGTCAAAAATTAACTGCAATGCTAACTTAGCATGAACTTGCAATACTGAATTTATCTGAAGTGAATAAGGATTAATTGATCTAGAAGATGACTTTATGTCATAAGAATAATATCGAGTTGAATTATAAAATCTTTTGGGGTTCAGTTAAGATTTTCATGCCCATTTCTTTAGAAAAAAATCACCTGTACATATAAATTACATGTACATTTGCAGCTACACATTTATTTGAAAATAATTTTATGTTGACACTATTACTGTAACAAAAGAAATTGTAAAATATAACAAGATTTGAGAAGATTGTCAATACAATTTTTTTTTGTCTTTTTGTCTTTTTTGTTCTTGTTGTTGCTATTTCTTGGGCCGCTCCCACGGCATATGGAGGTTCCCAGGCTAGGGGTCGAATCGGATCTGTAGCCACCGGCCTACGCCAGAGCCACAGCAACGAGGGATCCGAGCTGCGTCTGCAACCTACACCACAGCTCACGGCAACGCCGGATCGTTAACCCACTTTGCAAGGGCAGGGACCGAACCCGCAACCCTATGGTTCCTAGTCGGATTCGTTAACCACTGCGCCACAACGGGAACTCCTATTTTTTTAAAAATATAAATAATATTAGGAGTTCCCATCATGGCTCAGTGGTTAACGAGTCCAACTAGGAACCATGAGGTTGCGGGTTCGATCCCTGGCCTTGCAAAGTGGGTTAACGATCCGGCGTTGCCGTGAGCTGTGGTGTAGGTTGCAGACGCAGCTCGGATCCTTCGTTGCTGTGGCCCTGGTGTAGGCTGGTGGCTACAGCTCCGACTAGACCCCTAGCCTGGGAACCTCCATATGCCACGGGAGCGGCCCTAGAAAAGGCAAAAAGACAAAACAAAAAAACAAAAAAACAAACAAAAAAAATGTATAAATAATATTAAATTCATAACTCATAGAAAGTGATTATATTGAAATCCTTTAATGGAACTTGTTTCAAAATATTTAATACCACTTTCATCCTATATATTTTTGTTCTTGTTCAGAAATGATAAATCCATATTATGTACCTGTATATTGAAATTATTTGTTGTTTTTTACTACCTCATTTTCCAAATATCACCTGATACTGACAGCAGGGGTGTGCCTCACATCTTTCGTATGGCTTTTTGTTTTAATCAATTTTTTTCTCACCTCTCCTTCTATTTCCTCCTCCCTCCCCTCTTCTTTTTCCCCTTCATTCCTTCCTTCCTTTCTTCCTTTACTTCTTATATGGAACAACTCTACTAGTCCTAAATCATTCTACATATATGTAAGCATTGAACCACTGCATTTTTTTTTCTAATATAGGCTTGCTCAAATTCTACATTTTGAAATGTATTTTTAAACAATAAATCAGGAGTTACTGTTGTGGCTCAGCAGGTTAAGAACCTGACATAGTGTCCATGAGGATTTGATTTGTCCATGAGGGTTTGATCCCTAGCTTTGCTTAGTGGGTTAAGGATTCAATGTTCCTGTGGCTGTGGTGTAGGTTCCAGCTCCAGCTCCAGTTTGACCCCTAGCTTGAGAACTTCCATATGCCTCCGTTGAGGCCATAAAAAGATAAATTAGTTAATTAAATTTAAAAATAAAAAAATACTTTTCTTGCTATTATCCTCACATTATAATTAGATTTATAAAATATGTTTTAAAACTAAGTGTTGGTAAGTTATATTATCTATGAATTTAGTTTCAGAATATTAGGCAGAATTATAGAATATTATTAAAAACATATCTAGGCTGAATAAAGTTAGAATTATTGATTTATATAAACTCTACACTTGTTAAAATACAAGTCTGTTTTTCATTAGTCTCAAATACAACAGGGGATACTAAATAATAAAATTTTATTTCCTCTCATGTAGAGTTTTGGGCCCATACAGCAGCTTTGTGGCATTTGAACCCCTTCTATATTGTTCTCCTGCTCATTGCAACATGCCTTCCAATGCATCATTATCCTAGCTCTTGTCAGCCCATCTCCTTACTTGCTATGAAGGAAGGAAGAGGACAAAAGCACAATGTGCCTGTCTTTTTTTAAGCACAAGCAAATTTCTTTATATGGACATACATTAAAATTACTTTTTATTAATGAAAAATAGGGATATAATTATTTGTGGACAGTATAGATATTTCATTCCATTGACACTGTAACACTCATACAGGATAATGAGCAAATTGCAGGTGGGTTTGTGTCTTGTTCTTTCAAAAGTACACTTAGGACAATACTTATATAAGACATAAATACTTATATAAAAATGGGTGGTGTCAAAAAATAAATAATATAAAGAAAATGTCACTCAGACCTTAATGAGAGGTTGTCAAGATAAAAATTTGGAGTTCCCATTGTGGCACAGCAGTAATGAACCTGGGGATGCAGGTTCGATCCCTGGCCACACTCAGTGGGTTACGGATCCGATGTTGCTGTGAGCTGAGGTGTAGGTCAAAGACGTAGCTCAGATCCCACATTGCTGTAGCTGTCTGTGGGTAGGCTGGCAGCCATGGCTTTGATTTGACTCCTAGCCTGGAAACTTCCATGTACCATGGGTATGGCCCTAAAAAGAAAAAAAAAAAAGATAAAAACTTGATTAAAAAAAAAAAAAAAAAACTTATTTTCTCAGAGTAATTCCATTCTTTCTTCTTTCTATTTATCAACATTAGTAGGTTTTAAATACCATAAATGTGCCCAATTCGAAGACCATCTATAGGGTTATTAAACTCCCATGTTTCTAAAAATTGTATTCAAATGATGACATCTGTATTTTTATAAACCATCATTTTCTTTTCTTTGACTTTTTATTTATCATCTGCTCTCTTAACCAGTAAACGAACTGGTTAAAAATAATTGCATAGAAAGTTTTCTAGTTGTCTTTTACATATTCCTGCCTTTTACCAAAGTATCTATTTGAGGTGATTAAAAGGAAGAAAATGGAACACTGTATATAAATAAAAAGCACAGTGCATTTGCCAAAGTAATGTGAAATAAATGTTAATTGTGGAACTTAATGTTTTTCCAGAATATCCGAGTTTGGCTATTAAAACTATATTCACGATTTGCAGAACAAAAATAATTTGGTGCCCTTCATCTTAACCCCACACAGTTGCATTAACTCTTGCCTTCAACAGATTCAATACCTTAATTCAGGAATCTCTCAGTGTATGATTATAAATGTGATCTTTTTTTAAGATGATCACACAGAAACTGAGAACTCAAGTATTCTTGTCACAATTAAGAGGCAACTGTTGCCTTATTTTTTGCTCTGGCAACAACAGTATTGCTTCCTTATTTGCTTAACAAGTGGTAAGCCTGGATACTGTTCACTGTTCTTGAAACAAGGTGCACACAGCTTGACTATCCATCCAGCTTTCTCTGGAGCCTTATCTTTCCAGACACTCATATCACAAGTCTAGATTTCCCAAATGGCTGTTATGCAGAAGTGGATAAACTTTTATTTATGCCACTCAAGCAGTTCTTCACATGGGAGTCAGGACAGTTGTTGATGAATTATGGTTGCCAATGTCTTGCAGATAATTCAGTGAAAATTTTATCTTTTTTTTTTCTTTTCTTATTTATCATCTCTTTTTCCTAGATTCCATATGTAAGATTTTTCAAGAAAATGAAGGGCAGTCAAAAACTTCATAATACAAAATACACATTTTTAAAGTTATATTTGTCATCAAATGCTCTTTTTCTTAAGCAATGCTGATTTGCCTTGATTCTCATCTTAGAATGAGCACTCTCAAAAAGGAGACTTCTAGATCCTTTGTATGAGGGCACTCTTGGCAATCTATTCCAAACATTCAAAGCGGCTCACCAAACATGCCAACATACATCTGAATCATAGTTGAATCTCTCTTAGTTTATCCAGCTAAGACTCTGGCCTTATGAATAATCAGCATGTCAACAATACATGCTCATACCTAATTAAAAGTCTAACAACCAAGAGAAGGTTGAATACCCTAGATAGATTAACATGATTGATTATTATGAGAGAAGTGTATTCCGTTTTTTGTTGTTGTTGGCTTTGTAAGGCCACCCCTGGGGCATATGGAAGTTTCTAGGCTAGAGGTTGCAACAGAGCTGCAGCTGCAGGCCCATGCCACAGCCACAGCAACAGTGGAACCAAGCCACATCTGTGACCTATGCCACAACTTGCAGCAATGCTGGATCCTTAACTCACTTAGTGAAGTCAGAGATCAAACCCACATCCTCACAGATACTAGTTGGGTTCTTAACCCACTGAGCCACAATAGGAACTCTGAGAAGTATATTCTTAATTTTTATATGTTTGTGCTAAGAATTCCCCCCAAATTAGGTCTTTTTGATGAGAGCAATATGGTTTCATAATTCATAGAGGCCTCTGATATACACTGAATTCTCAGCAATCCCATTATGATTTTGTATTTGAATTTAGGAGACTTATATTTGCTATCACGGGTATTGGAATCTAGACTCCAGTCACAGTTCTCCCATTTTCTTTTGAGTTTACTATATAAAAGTTCTGTTAAGTTTTAAGAGTTTCTTTTTTTTTTCTTTGTAATACTTATTGTGCCTAGGTCTGAGAGTTGCTATAAAAATTAAACAAGAGAAGGTAAAGAAAAAAAAATACTACACATACATAAGTGTTCAGGAAATTATTGTTACAGTTACTGTCATTATTAATTTGAGGCGATGTCAGTATTAGCTTGTTGATAAAAATACATTATTCTCATTAAAAAATATTCTCTTGGAGTTCCCATCGTGGCTCAGTGGTTAAGGAATCCAACTAGGAACTATGAGGTTGCGGGTTCGATCCCTGGCCTCACTCAATGGGTTAAGGATCCGGCTTTACCATGATCTGTGGTATAGGTGGCAGGTGCGGGTCAGATCCCGTATTGCTGTGGCTCTAGAGTAATGCCAGCGGCTACAGCTCTGGTTAGACCCCTAGCCTGGGAACCTCCATATGCCATGGGTGCAGCCCTAGAAAATATATATGTATTTTTTTTTCTTTTGTCTATTGTCTATTTTCATATATATATATGAGTGAACCCAACTAGTATCCTTGAGGCTGAGGGTTTAATCCCTGGCCTTGCTCAGTGGGTTAAGGATCTGGCATTTCCATGAGCTGTGGTGTAGGTTGCAGATGCAGCTTGAATCTGGCATTGCTGCAGCTGTGGCATAGCACCACAGCTACAGCTCTGATTTGACCAATAGCCTAGGAAGTTCCATATGCCACAGGTGCGATCCTAAAAAGACAAAAAAAAAAAGAAAATATATGCTAGGAGTTCCTGTTGTGGTGCAGTGGGTTAAGATCTGCCATTGGCTCTGTGGTGGTGTGGGTTCAGTCCCCAGCCTGATACAGTGGGTTAAAGATCCACCATTGCTGCAGCTGTGGCATACGTTGCAGCTGTGGCATACGTTGCAGCTGCAGCTCAGATTTGATTCCTGGGAACTTCCATATGCCGTGGGTGTTGCAAAAAAAAAAAGAAAAAAAAAGAGAACTTCCATATGCCATGGGTATTGCAAAAAAAAAAGAAAAAGAGAAAAAATCTGCTCTAGAACATTGTATTCTTCTTCTTCTTAATATTCACCTTAAAATTAGAGCAGCCAATTTTTTACCAGCAAAATGAATTTTGGCAGGTTTGGCAGAGATACTGCAATTCAGGACAAGTAAGCTATAGCAAAAGTGATAGGCAAGTCTAGCAAGCAAAGGAGAGGAATGCTACTTTATGAAGAAAAAAGAGAAAATTGGAAGGGATTGTATTGAACCAAAGTTCATTTACTGAAAGTGAGAGTTCAGAATGGTGTGGCATTTGCCATTTTCTGGGCTTGATGCTAGGCAAGAATTCTTCCTGTTAGTCTGTAACTGATGTGGAATGATAGTGCCTGAGGACTTCTTCTGACCACCTGACTCCATTTTAAAATATGTTTCCTTTGTTTTATTTCACACATAACTGTAATAAAATATAATGAACATAAAATTCTACTGAGGAAAATATGTTTTTCATATAATTACCTTAATGAAATTGTAAATATTTGGAAAATTATTTTATAGTCGCACCTATTAGAGATACATGGAAAATGGTAATTATGTAAGACAATGTAATTGGTGTGTTAACAGTTTATTGTGGTGATCATTTTGCACTTTATAAATGAATCAAATCATCACACTGTACAGTGTAAAATTATATATGTTATATGTCAATTATGTCTTAATGATGCTGGGAAAAAGAAATTAACAGTAGTTCTGTATTGTTTTGTATTACTTGACATCTCTATACTAAATTCTAGAAATGTTTTCAAAAAGGTTTAAAATTAAAAAAAAACACACAGAAGTAGAGATTTGAGTGATGTGCTTATAAGAATGCCTGTGGCTGCCAGAAAAAGGACCCTCCCTTGTAGCCTCTGGAAAGACCTTGATTTTGGACATCTGGCCCTCCTGACGCCTTGATTTGGATATCTGGCCTCTAACAATGAGAATAAATTTCAATGTTGTAAGCCCCCCCCCCAAAAAAAAATTACATTAACATATCTAAATGGTTCACATTCTACATTTCTGAGACCCATCTTCAGAATGCAAACATATAACTGAATTTTTTTACTAATTAGATGCTTCCTTATTAAACTTGAATGCAGAAATGAGCAACATGGTTGGCAGCTGTACACTTGTTTTAGCAAGCATATGGAGCTTTCTGTTATTCTAGGGCAGCTGTATGTCACTTCCATGGGGCAGCTAGTCCCTGAGAGTCATATGTGTAAAGGGATGAGTGACACAGGCATTATTGTTGGAGAAATCTTACACTGTTGTTCGTTGTTTCCTAGATTCCATGCATCTGGCCGCTTTGTACCAAGCTGTGAGGTACCTAGGACTGACTTTCAAGCACTCCTGAAAATGCTCTGAGATTACTATACTTATTTAACAAATCCCTTTCTGTTAAATAATCTGAAATGGAATCTGTGAGAATCTTTGCAGATACTTAGACTTATTCCTCCATTTCTTTATTTACCTGATTAGGCAGTGACCATTAACACACTGTTCTGAGAGATTGCGTATTTAGCACATTTATACAGTTTCCCAACTTATTTCTTTCTCCTCTTACAAATATTTCAAAAAAGTGTGGTTCTTTACTGGTTAGCCTTACAATTTTCAATTGTAGAACTTTCCCCTTAACTCCACATTATACAGAAATATAGAATTATTAAATTTCTTTCCATATAACCATTTCTCCATAAATATCCCAACCACTAACAGCCATATCATTATTTACTTTTAGTTTCCAGGATTTATAATACTATATTCTGCACTAGCCTGAATCTAAATGTACTGTCATTATTTAGTGGGGAGATTCTAAAGATTAAAGTCCAAAACCTCAGATTTTTAATATTATGATTTATTGATTATTGCTATTGCAGACAAAAGTATTATGGATAGACTTGCCAAAAGAAGAAAACATAATTTCCAAATTTGTGCCACTTACTTTGTAATATTCCAAATATATGAACAAATGGAAATCACTTTATTTTACCACTTACTCTAAATACGTTTATATCCAGTTTGATTCATGCTTAAATTCCACCTTTTCAGTAAGATTTTATTTTTTCTGTGAATCTATATTTACCCTTTTTCTTGGATTTTGTTTTGTTTTGGCTGTACCCATGTCATATGAACAGTCCCAGGCCAGGATAGAATCTGAGCTGCAGCTGTGACCTAAACCACAGTTGCCTCAGCAACACTGGATCCTTAACCCACTGTACTACAGTGGGAACTTCTTTGTTGGATTTTTATAAGAAATAGTTACTTTCTCAATTATTCGCCTTGGAAAGAATACAGAAGAAAAAAATACTTTGAAAATTTCCATGTCTAAAATAATTTTTCAATCTTATATTATTAATATTTAAACATTTACTTATTCAAAATACATTCCTCTGTGATTTTATAATGTTATTCCTGTGTCACAGTATTCAGAGTTTCTGAGGAAATTTTTATTAATTCAGTTCTCATTCATTTTAATTAGTCATTCCTTCTTATTATTACTTGAGTGAAATTTTTGATTATCAATTTTCTCAAAAGTCCTTTCATACATATCTGGATATGTAACATCTTTAATCTACTAATTGAATACTCATTTTTGCCTTTCAGTTTGAAGACTATTGATTTTCTCCTCATTTGGAAATCCTTCTCTGAGGCTTTTATTTCCCTCTTTTATTATCTTTCTGGTAATTTCAAAGTCCTTTTACATAAAAACGAACCCATATATTCATTGGCCATGTCTCAACTTTCTCCCCCCCCCCCATGTATATATGTGAAATTTTCTTCTAGTTTTTTTTTTCCGTATAAAAATTGTTCTAATACATCGAAGTATTTCCTCTTATTTGCTCATTTTAAAAATATTAGCCTTGGAGTTCCCGTCATGGCTCAGTGGTTAATGAATCTGACTAGGAACCATGAGGGTGCAGGTTTGATCCCTGCCCTTGCTCAGTGGGTTAAGGATCCGGTGTTGGCGTGAGCTGTGGTGTAGGTTGCAGACGTGGCTTGGATCCCGCTTTGCTGTGGCTCTGCGGTAGGCTGGAAGCTACAGCTCCGATTTGACCCCCTAGCCTGGGAACCTCCATATGCTGCAGGAGTGGCCCAAAAAATGGCAAAAAGACAAAAAAATAAAAATAAAAAAAATTAAAAAAATAAAAATATTAGCCTATATTTGAATAAAAGTCAATTATTAAAAAAAATGTTAACTCCTTAGTATTTCAGAGGCTATTGATTTAGTTTTTAAAATTCTCCTCATTGAATTTCCTTGGTGACCCCATGGGCTAAGGATCCAAGATTATCACCGCTGTGGCTCTGGTTACTGCTGTGGCATGGGTTTACTCCCTGGCCTGGGAATTTCTGCATGCTGCAGGCACATCCAAAAGTAAAAATAAAATAAAATAAAATAAAATATTATTCTCCTCTTAAAATATCTTCTATCACTAATTTATCTACTTTCAAAAATTTTATAAATCATTTTTCTTGAAATTTCAGTTTTGGTAATATTAAGTTTTCCTTAAAATCTGTTTATTTCTGGTGATAGGTCTTATTTATAGATAACTGAGGTGGATTTTGTTTAACATTAGGCAGGTATGTTTCCCCAGAAAACTTTTCCCTTAAATGGGAGGATGGAAGAAAAGCCCTGAATGTTCAAGCAGATATGCTGACTAAAGGGGTTTTTTTTGTTTGTTTTTCGTGATTGTTGGTTTTAATTATAAGTGTGTGGGTAGATAACAGTGTACGTAAGTTCTACCTACACACATAGGTAAGTTCTACCTATATTATTCAACATATCCAATCCAGTCTCAAAAACTGGGCTTTTCTCTGGGGCTTCAACTGTCCTATTAAGTGTTCTTTAGTCTTCTCAGTATATATTTAATGTGAGAGAACATTTGTATTAACTTCTTAAGCATTGTACTTCACGTGATACTATCTTTGATTTAGAAATTTCTTTCCTAAAAATCTTCAATAAATTAGGAACAATGAAAATGAGGCCCACTATTGCTGCAGTATGAGTTACATAAAAGCTACCTTTTGATATTCATTAATTCACCTTCTCATTTATTCTACTAAATTAATATTCCTTTTCTGGTTTGGTACTGAAAAGTGGTGCAGGGGTTGAGGAAGGGATATTCCTTTGAGTGAGCAAGAGTCTGTATAGAAGTTTAGAAAAATCTATGAACTAATATAAAAATAATTGTAGATTTTTTTAAATGATTCTGATGAGAGTGACACTTTGAAAGTTGTGACTGATTATCTGAAAACACTAGGAAACAGCGTTCCAATGGCGTACTTATAAGAATGTTGTAACATTGATGTTATATCAACTTGTCAGGAATCTTCTTTGATTATAGGAGGTCCACCTATTTTAGGCTTTGAACAATGTTCTATTAACATTTAGAATTTATAGATAAATAGATAATCAGTTAATCTAATTTGATTATCCTTTAGCTTCTTATAGTGATCAGTTTACATTCATATGCTTTACTTTTTCAACATTATAATTATCTGTTAAAAGAGTCATTTTCTTTTTTTTTTTTGTCTTTTTGCTATTTCTTGGGCCGCTCCCGCGGCATATGGAGGTTCCCAGGCTAGGGGTCGAATCGGAGCTGTAGCCCCTGGCCTACGCCAGAGCCACAGCAACACAGGATCTGAGCCGCGTCTGCAGCCTACACCACAGCTCACGGCAACGCCGGATCCTTAACCCACTGAGCAAGGGCAGGGACCGAACCCACAACCTCATGGTTCCTAGTCGGATTCGTTAACCACTGCGCCACGACGGGAACTCCAAAAGAGTCATTTTCTGATCACTGTCATATAGGATTTTCAAGTAATTAGCGGGAAAAAACCTATTTTCTTTTCTTTTTTTTTTATGGCCACACTCAAAACACATGGAAGCTCCCAGGCTAGAGGTCGAATCAGAACTGTAGCTGCCAGCCTATGCCACAGGCACAGCAATGCCAGATCAGAGCTATGTCTGTAACTCATTGTAGTTTTGATTTGCAATTCTCTAATAATTAGTGATGTTGAGTATCTTTTATTGTGCCTATTGGCCATCCGTATGTATTCTTTGTGAAAATGTCTGTTTAGGGCTTTTGCCCTTTTTTTTTTTTTTTGATTGGTTTTAATTTTTTTTAACAATGAGTTGAATGAGCTGTTTATATATTTTGGATATTAATCCCTTGTTGATCACATCACTTGCAAATATTTTCCCCCATTCCATAGGTTGTCAAAAAATTATAGATTTGTTAAATGTTACTTGTGTAATTTGGTCTTTTTAATCTCTAACCTTACCAGTTCAGTTGCTGGTACTGATTATCTCATCTACATTACAATAAGGATTATGTGAAACTGTAAATTGTAATATTTAGCATCAAATTGATGATGTTTAGAAATATTTTTATTCATTTTCAATAGCTAAGAAAAGTAATTTCAATATTATGAAGTTGATGCCAAACATCAAAACATGGAGCATGTTTTTAACAAAGTAAATAGAAGTTTAAAAAAAATAGTGTATACCTTTTCTATGAAGTTTATCTGATAAGATACGTAGTATTTTAAAAATTTGTACGTGATATTTATGCTGTTCTTTTTAGTTGGTGTTAACATTTGTTTGTAAGTTGGGAGAATATGCTTGATGTGATTCAGAACTTTGGCTATTAGATTGATAGGATTTCCTGAGTAGAGTTAGCAATCAGGTGTTCAGTCTCTTAATATTTTGTCAGGACAGCCTGTTTATTTTATAGTAAAATAGCCAAGTGTGAATAATAGGGACATTAAATATATTGGATATAAATAAAGGGAAGGTAAATTTTAGAAGACAACAAATATGGGTACTATTGAAGTAGAGTTTACCATAAAGTATATGTCATAATATATTATTTAAATTTGTGAGTTTCCTGTAGAGTCAGTAGTTCCTATACAACCAATTTTTACTTTAACATAGACAAATTAAATTTTCTTTGTTGTGTAAATTTCCTTTTTCCTTGATTCCAAATTAATTCCCTTAGGGAGCTGGTTCATTTTGCTGAGAGGAAGAATGATTCACCGCCTTCTTTTTTCCTCTTTGAAATAGATTAATGTAAAAATCCACTTTTAGTTTAGTCACTGCTGATTTCACATAGGAAAGCTTTAAATATATGAAAAATTCATGTTTTGGATCCCACGTTGCTGTAACTGTGGTGTAGGCTGTGGAGTAGGCCGGCAGCTGTAGCTCCAATTCAACCCCTAGCTTGGAAACTTCCATATGTTGTATGCACAAAAAAAAGGAATGAATAAATAAATAAATTAGTTAATAAATATACAGAAAATTTTGAAGGCTTATTAAGAATAAAGAAGTTTGTATTAAAACAGCTAAATATACACAACTTTTAAGTTGGTTTTGACATTAAATAGGCATTATCACATAAGCAATTAAGTTGCATATAAAATCTTTAAACATTTATTGAAATCAAAATTGTGATTTGTTTTTTCCTTATTATATTAAATAATAATTTGTTCTATATCCTTTATGAAAATTTATGTAGATAATATACTTCATCTATGCTGCTGAAGAAACTATCTGTGGGATATATTTCAAAAGAATATGCTCTGAAAACTAGCATTTGGACATTATCACCATTATCTCCTCTACTGAGGAGTTAGAGAGTTAGGAGTGACAATTTTTGTATTGCTGTTCACATTTTATTTGTACTTGATTTTGAAAATAGAATAACTTAAAGTGAGACACAGGGTATAATAAAATTGAGTTAGAAGGAATTCCATTTTGTTAGCATCAGTAAAGATTGTTGCTTCTCCTGTGTGCATCTCTAGAACACATAACAAGGTTATTCTCCAGATCAAGAATTTCAGTGACTTGATGGGCTACAGAATTCAAACAGCATGTTTAATGTATATGAGTGTGTAGCTTTATAACTTATTATAGAATTTTTTCGGTCTAATTTCAATTTGCTAACCCTATTCATTTCTCTTTGTTTCTGTTTTCATATAATAAAATACATATGGCACCCATCTGATCCAAATGTAGCAATTTTAACCCTTTCGAACAAATGAAATAAAGACCTCAACAAACAAAAACTAAGTTGCTTATCCTTACATCTTTACTTCATGGATTAATTTACTTAATATCTTATAGTTATGTGAACCCTTTAAATTGAATTAGAGAACTTGAATTAACTTGAATATGGAATAAGGTAATGTTTTCTTGGTTTTGTTTTTTTTTCTTTCTTGGGAACTCTGTGAATTAATTATATAAATACATAGCAAATTTGAAACTGAAAGTCACAAACCATGACTTGTAATCCAGACATACTTTTCCAGCTCCAGTAGTATAGGAGCATATTTTATTTTGAAATTAAGATCAGTAATTCTACAATACAATAAATAACTCCTGTTTTCTGCTTAATCATGCAGTGGTGTGAGGCTTTCTAGATGGTCATATGAAAATTACTTCACAACTTTTTTTTAATCATTTATTTATGTATATATATATTTTTTTCTAGTGTACATCAGGGTGGCCCAGTTATAAATACATGTATACATTCTTTTTACTCACATTACGTGTTCCATCGTAAGTGACTAGACAGATCCCAGTGCTACACAGCAGGATCTCATTGCTAATCCATTCTAAAGACAATAGTTTATATCTATTAACTGCAAGCTCCCCAACCATCCCACTCCCTCCCCCTCCACCTTGGCAACCACAAGTCGATTCTGCAAGTCCATGATTTTCTTTTCTGCGGAAAGGTTCATTTGTGCCATATGTTAGATTCCAGACATAAGTAGTATCATATGGTATTTGTCTTTCTCTTTTTGACGTACTTCACTCAGTATAAGAGTCTCCATTCCATCTATGTTGCTGCCAATGGCATTATTTCATTCATTTTTATGGCTGAGTAGTATTCCATCATGTGTATATACCACATTGCCCTAATCCAATCATCTCTCAGTGGACATTTGGGTTGTGTGAAGCTCTTGGCTATTGAGAATAGAGCTTCAATGAACATGCGGGTGCATGTGTCTTTTCCAAGGAAAGTTTTGTCAAGACATATGCCCAAGAGTGGGATTGCTGGGTCATATGGTAGTTCTTTGTATAGATTTCTAAGGTGTCTCCATACTGATCTCCATAGTGGTTGTACCAACTTACATTCTCACCAACAGTGCAGGAGGCTTCCCTTTTCTCCGCACCCCTCCAACATTTGTCATTCGTGGACTTATTAATGATGGCCTCTCTGACTGGTGTGAGGTGGTATCTCATGGTAGTTTTGATTTGCATTTCTCTAATAATCAGGGATGTTGAGAGCATTGTTTCATGTGCTTGTTGGCCATCTGTATATCTTCCTTGGAGAAATGTCTATTCAGGTCTTTTGCCCATCTTTCAATTGGGTGATTGGCTTTTTGGCTGTTGAGTTGTATAAGTTCGTATGTTTTAGAGATTAGGCCCATGTCAGCTGCATCATTGGAAACTATTTTCTCCCATTCTGGAAGTTGTCTTTTTGTTTTCTTTTTGGTTTCCTTTGCTGTGCAAAAGCTTATCAGTTTGATTAGGTTCCATTGGTTTATTTTTGCTCTAATTTCTGTTGCTTTGGGAGACTGACCTGCGAAAACATTTGTAAGGTTGATGTCAGAGAGTGTTTTGCCTATGTTCTCTTCTAGGAGTTTGATGGTGTCTTGTCTTATATTTAAGTGTTTCAGCCATTTTGAGTTTATTTTTGTGCATGGTGTGAGGCTGTGTTCTAGTTTCATTGATTTGCATGCAGCTGTCCAGGTTTCCCAGAAATTCTTGCTGAAAAGACTGTCTTTTTCCCATCTTATGTTCTTGCCTCCTTTGTCAAAGACTAATTGACCAAATCTTTGACCACAGGTGTCTGGGTTTTTTTGTTTTTTGGTTTTTTTTTTTGTCTTTTTGCTATTTCTTTGGGCTGCTCCCGCGGCACATGGAGGTTCCCAGGTCAGGGGTTGAATCGGAGCTATAGCCACCGGCCCATGCCAGAGCCACAGCAACGTGGGATCCGAGCCGCGTCTGCAACCTACACCACAGCTCACGGCAACGCCGGATCATTAACCCACTGAGCAAGGGCAGGGACCGAACCCGCAACCTCATGGTTCCTAGTCGAATTCGTTAACCACTGCGCCACGATGGGAACTCCACAGGTGTCTGGGTTTATATCTTGGTTTTCTCTTCTGTTCCCTTGGTCTGTACGTGTGTTTTGGCACAAGTACCACACTGTCTTGATGACTGTGGCTTTGTAATATTGCCTGAAGTCTGAGAGAGAGATGCCTCCTGCTTGGTTTTTGTTCTTCAGGATTGCTCTGACAGTTCTGGGTCTTTTGTGGTTCCATAGAAATGTTTGGATTGTTTGTTCTAGTTCTGTGAAAAATGTCATGGGTAATTTGGTAGGGATTGCATTGAATCTGTAGATTGCTTTGGGTAGTATGGCCATTTTCACAATATTAATTTTTCCAACCCAGGAGAATGGACTATCTTTCCATTTCTTACATCTTCTTTAATATCCTTGATTAATATTTTATAGTTCTTGGCATATAAGTCCTTTACCTCCTTGGTCAGGTGTCTTCCCAGGTATTTGATTTTTGGGGGGATGCAATTTTAAAAGGTATTGTATTTTTGTATTCCCTTTCTAATATTTCATTGTTAGCGTACAGAAATGTGACTGATTTCTGAACGTTAATCTAATATTCTGCTAACTTCATGAATGTGTTGATCAGTTCAAGTAGTTTTTGGGTTGAGTCCTTAGGGATTTCTATATACAGTATTATGTCATATGCATACAGTGACAGTTTTACCTCTTCTGTTCCTAATGGATGCCTTTTATTTCTTTTCTTTGTCTGATTGCTGCATCTAGGACCTCCAATACTATGTTGAATAACAGTGGTGAGAGTGGGCATCCTCATCTGGTTCCAGATTTTAGTGGGAAGGCTTTCAGCTTTTCTCCATTGAGTATTATATTTGCTGTGGGTTTGTCATAAATGGCTTTTATTATGTTAAGGTATGTTCCCTCAATACCCACTTTGGTAAGAGTCTTGATCATGAATGGATGTTGGATTTTGTCAAATGCTTTTTCTGCATCTATTGAGATAATCATGTGGTTTTTGACTTTTCTTTTGTTAATGTGGTGTATGACACTGATTGATTTGTGTATGTTGAACCATATCTGTGCACCTGGGATGAATCCCACCTGGTTGTGGTCTATGATCTTTTTTATATGTTGTTAGATTCGGATGGCTAATATTTTGTTGAGAATTTTTGCATCTATATTCATCAAAGATATTGGCCGATAGTTTTTTTTTTGGTGATATCTTTGTCTGGTTTTCAAATTAGGGTGATGGTGGCATCACAGAATGTCTTTGTGAGTGTTCCTTTTTTGAGATTACTCTTGCTTCCATTGATCTATCTGTTCTGTTCCTACTGCATGTCATAATTACTAGAGCTTTGCAATTATTTGGTGAAACATATTGTGCCAGTTGTCCCATTATTCTACTGCTTAAATTGCCTTATAATTTTTACTTGCTTGTTCTTACATATGAGTTTTTACATATTTGCTTGAGGTTAATAAAGATCTTTTTGGATCTTAAATGAAATGGAAATAAAACTGATAGAAAAGAGAAAAATTGAACTAAGATGAAAGGTTGATAACCCTGAGCATTTTTTGTTTCCATCTATATAATTTGAAACAGAACATGTTTTGATACTAACCTTGCAGCCTGATCAGAATAATTTTCTTTATTCAGTCCATGCACACTATTATTCTACTTAGAATACTGACTTATTATTTTTAAATCAATTTTAATCAGCAAAACCATAACCAACCTTTCTCAAAATAACTGTCATCAAAATTTTGTAGAAATAATTTCAGTTATCTTTCTACAAAAAATACCAGATAGAAATGGGAAACAGAGGAAAGACTCTAAGGGGAAAATGTGATTAATTTACACATTAAAACCTTTAATAAAAATACATGATTATATTTTACTTAAAGGCCAAGTAACTTGGAGGAGGGAGAACTGACATAATTTAAAAAATTAGATAATTGTAAAATATCCCTTTGCCACTGATCAATGCAGGTGATGTATTAATTAATTAATATCTTTGGTTTTTCTACATAAGCCATGTTATCTTTGTTTATGAGTTATAATGGCATTTAAGCTTTAGCATTTTCTACATAGAAGAGCATGTCATCTGTGAACAGATTAATTTCTTTATTTCAAACTTAGACAACTTTAACTTTTCTTTTTTACCTATTTGCTCTGGATAGGATGTCCATACTGTGTTAAAATATTAGTGGCAAAATCAGGAATCCTTTTCTATCTTTACCATTTAGCATAAAGGTAGATGTGAGTTTGTTATATATGGACTTCATTATGTTGAGGTAGTTCCTTCCATTCTTATTTTACTGAGTTTCTTTTTTTAATCACAGAAGGATATTAAAGTCTGTCAAATGTTTATTATGCAGCAATAGAGTTGATCAGGTAATTTTTTCTTTTTCTCTGTTAATGAGGTGTATGGCATTGATTGATTTTATATATGTTTAGTGGCTTTTTTTGGGGGGGGGGCTTGCCTGTGGCATTGTGGAAGTTCCCAGGCCACAGACTGAACCTGTGCCACAGCAGTGACAACAACAGATTCTTAACCTGCTGAGCCACCAGAGAATGGCTGATTTTTTTATGTTGAACCATTCATTCATTCTAGGAATAAATCCCACTTGACCATGGTGCATAATTATTTTAATATGTTATTGAAGTTATTGCTAGTATTTTATTGAAGGTTTTTACATAAAAATTCTTTAGAGATAACTGACTTTTAGTTTTCTTTACTTATATCATCTTTGTCTGCCTTTGGCATCAGGGTGATACTTGCCTTATACAATGAATTAGTAAGTATTTCCTCTTCTTCAGTTTTTCAGAATAGTTTGAGAAAAATTGGTGTTAATTATTCTTTAAATATTTGGTATAACTTACCAATGGAGTCATCTGGTCCTAGGCTTTTCTTTGTTGAAAAGATTTTGATTCAACCTCCTTGACTAGTCATAGGTTTCTTCAGATTTTCTACTTCTTCATAATTCAGTTTTGGTAGTTTGCTTGCATCTAGGAATTCAGTCATTTCATCTACGTTGTCCAGTTTGCTGGCATAACAACTATTCATAGTGCTCTCTTACACAATCTTTGAATTTTTTGTAAAATCAGTAATAATATTCCCACTTTCATTTCTGATTTAGTTATTTTTATCTTCTCCCTATTTTTCTTAGCTAATCTTGCTAAAACTTTGTCAATTTTGTTGATCTTCTCAAAGAACAAAACCTTGATTTTATTTTCTTTATTGTGCTCTACTTTATTTACCTCTCTACTGATACTTATTTTTTCCTTCCTCTGGCAGATTTGGTTTAGTTTGTTCTTTTTGTACTTTCTTAAGGTGTAAAGTTGCTGATTTATGTTTCTTCTTTATTAATGTAAATGTTTATAGATGTAAATCTTCCTCTTAATATTGCTTTTACTGCATCCCATACATGTTTATATGTTGTGTTTTCATTTTCATTTGTTTCAATTTATTTTATAGTTTTCCTCATACTTTCTTCTTTAACCCATTTGTTGGTTAAGAATGTGTTGTTTGATTTCCACATGTATGTGAATTCTCCAGTTTTCTTTTTTCTGTGAATTTCTAGTTCTATTCCACTGTGATCAGAAAATATATTTTATATTATTTTAATCTCTTATAATTTATTTTAAAAAGCCACTTGCTTTTTGGCCTAATATGTTTATCTTGGAAAATATCTGATGTGCGCTTTTCCTTTTTTCTTAACTTCTCTATTCCCCTTTCTTTTATTACTAGCATGAAATATTTTTATTTATTGTATTTCTTGTTTTAAAGAGAAAAAATAACATATATGCATATTATTCTGCAAGTACTTTTCTCTAGGCTGCATTTTTCAAAAATATTCTTAAAAGTATGACCAAGTATTTTTTTAGTGATGCATTCTCCTGCCAGAGCTCCACTTGTTTTTAAGGAATTACTGAACAGGTAGTAATGACTAGGTTCATTTGAAAGGTAAATAATCTCAATTTTCAAGTCAGAAGAATGTATTAAGTTCACCACATCTAAATGTACTGATTATGTTTTTGTTTTGCTTTGTTTTTGCAAAACAGTACCTTCCCAGGCCTAATTTCATTGTTTCTCTATCATCTATCATTTCAAGTGAGGGAAAATGAAATAAAATAAAATAAACCATAAGAAAGCAAGTATGCACTGTGGCTCAGTCTTGAAGCAGAGTTCATAAGTAAGTGATAAAGATGTATTAATCAGCTAAATATAAATGAAATTCCAATTTTTTAAAATTTTATATCATGATAATTAAATAAAGCCTTTTTTTTTTTCAAAGGTGACTTAGTTGTTTTTCTGGAATTTTACAGACATGGCTAAAACTTCTTTTCGATAACAATTTATATTTTCTTCCACTAGACAAATAGGAATGCTTGGGCTTTTAATGTCTCTAGTTTTATTATTTATATATTACACCTGCCTATTTTACACATGAAAACTGAAATATTCGAAAAGAAGTATGCAAAACAGACCTGATGACAAATCATTTTATTTGAAAAGATCATATGCCATAATACCTAAGGTAACCTCTCAAATGCCAAAACAATACAGATGCTGTGTTGTATCAGAATTCAACACTTACTTTTAAAACATGTTACATTATCTTTTGGTCTGTGGTATTCAAAATCACTGTGAAATACTCCTGCAAGTATTTATGAAAATATTTGATCATCAGAATTCAATTCATGCAGATTAGCCATCACTTTGTAAAAGAAAGTGATAGAACACCGGGTTCAACTGAAAAACTACAGAAGCTGTAATAGTAACTGCCCTCTTGTTATCCCTATACTTCCTTGTTTTCTAGAACATAAAATATAGTCTTTGCTGAAATTTTACAGAGTTATATATATATCTACAAATCTATTAAATATTCTCTATGTATTTAACATCATCTATCCAATTGGTTATACAAATAACACTTTAAAAGATGCAAATATATTTTCAATGTATATCTATTGATTTCATAAATCATGATCTTTATAATTAAATTGTCATCCAACTGAGGCAGGGACACAGGAAAAAAAAAAAAAGAAACAGCTTAATGAGCTTTCCCTAAGCCATTGCCCACTATCTTAAAAAGCAGTTTAACCTCATTTACATGAAAGAAATACTTCTTTAGACCCACCATAAACTTGGATTTACAGTTATTATTATTTTCCTCATTGACTTCTCTATTGTACTAATGACCCTGCTGTGATTCAGGATCTGCTTTTAGATGCACTTTCATTAGACAGCTTTTAGAGTATATGTGCGTATCTTAATTCGATTACATTAAAATTATTTTTAATCTAAACTGCATCTTTTAGTTCTTTTTTTCCCTTCTAATTTGAATCATTCTGCCCTTGTTTATGTAGAGATTCATGCTGACTTTTTCATTTTTTCCTTGTTTATGATTTGAGGAGTAACTTTGATCCACCCAATTAAAACTTCTGTGAAGGACAAAAAAGAAAACGACTGCCAGAAGGCAGTCTGAAGTTATTTGAAATGATTTGAACATCAATGCTCTAACTTTACACAGCACCCTCAAGTGTCTGCAGCCCTAGTAAACAAATTGTATGATCTTTCCCAAGTATAATTAGTATTCAGTTATACCCTACTCTGGTGCCTTGGTGAGCCTATCTGACATACAGCCATTCTAAGATGTTAGCAAAAATAATTCAGACAATAGGCTGTCTGTAGGTAAATAATGTTAGGATGAGTAAATATTGTTATGATGGAACAAAGGACTTTAAAATAAAGCAAATAAGATAAAAGAGATTTTGAATTTTAGTTCCATTTTAAAAAGAAAAAGGAATAAAAATAAGAGGTGAAATGTAGGCTAACATAAACAATAAATAAAGGAATAGAGCTGGGGCCAGAAGGATGTTGATAGGAATGAAAATAGATACATTAAAAAAAGTGTAAGTCTTGATTGCTTAATTTTCCTGTCCATATACAGCTTGTCTTCTTCTATGAAACAAGTTCTGCAGTATTGCTGATGAGTAAGCCAAATGCAAATGAGGCTACTGAAGCACATACAGAGACCTAAGAGGTGAGAAAATGTTATGCTAATAATCAAGGAGGTCTCTGAAGGTCATGAGGAAAAAAGTACATAAGGGCCAAGACAGAGTTATCCATTTGGTCTCTGGGACTTGTTAAAAATTATACTAATACTTAAGAAAACCAGATTCCTATTATTTTTTAAAAGGTCTGTTTATATAAAGTGAATATATATTTTTTCTAGGATAGCATTTCATGAACAATATAATTCTATAGACCTATAATAAATATTTCTTATATCCATTCTATCAAACAGGCATATCCCTGCTACTAGACATTTGGAAACATTTAATTTGGAGAGTTTTAAACTCAAGAGAAAAGGGGTCTGAAATAACAACTGTTTCATTATGTATTAAATATGGCAGTGATTATGTGATTTTTATGAATCCAATCATGGGACAGTCAATATCTAAACTTTCCTGAGACATAATATCATTGTGGAATTATTTTGTATTGGGAAATCCTTATTTGGAAAATACAAACGATAAAATAAATACGTAGAAATACATACATATTTTATTTGGTTTATGTCAGTCAGAATTCAGATAGTTTTAACTTTGGGTATATCTTGGCCTTGAGTATCATTTTTTAAGTTAACAATTATAATAATCACTCCAAGTTTGTATGCATAAAATACAAACACTATATTAAAAATAGTTGACGCATTCTTTTGAACTTCCTTAATCATTAAAGTGGACCAGCTACATAGATGATAATATGGTCAAAGTACATTTTAATTTAGGTTAAAACATTCTCATGTCTAATGGCCATATTATATATAAGAAATTTATTATGAAAGCCAGGAACTTAATAAACTTAGTAAAGTGCATTTTATTTTCACCTTGATAAAGAGCACAACAAAAACATTATCATTACAAAACCGTACACCATTTTCCATCAGTGTTTCTCAATAACAAGTTGTGCTGTTTATTTTATTCAGGTTTGAACTACAAATTCTAGCTTGTATCAGTTAGAATGCAATAAGTCATAAATCTCAAAATTTTTTTTAATGTAATTCCAAGACATACTCTTGACCCTACACATTGACTAGAGACTTAACTACTTTGTTAATACTTTCATTTTTCTTTTCTAGCCACACCCATGGCATATGGAAGTTTCTGGGCCTGGGATAGAATACAAGCCACACCTGTGACCTATGCCACAGGTGGAGCAATGCCAGATCCTTAAATCACTACACTGGGCCAGGGATTGAACCCACAACACCTCAGAGACAATGCTGGATCTTTAACTTATTGTGCTATAGCAGAAACTTCAGTTAATATTATTATTATTTTTTGTTTTGTTTTGCTTTTTAGGGTCACACCTGTGGCATATGAAAGTTCCCAGGCTAGCGGTTCAATTGGCGGTGCAGCTGCTGGCCTACATCACAGCCAGAGCAACAGGGGATCCGAGCTGTGACTGCAACCTACACCACAGCTCAGGGCAATGCCAGATCCTTAACCCTCTGAGCCATGCCAGGGATTGAACACGCATCCTCATGGATTCTAGTCAGGTTTGTTACCCTTGAGTCATGATGGGAACTCCCAGTTGATTTTGTTTTTAAGGAATGAAATTTGAGAAATATATCTCAGCAACTAAAATAAAGGAAGTAATCAAGATAACTTTTATCACAAAAGCTTGATAATTATGTAGGAAATAATTTTTGTACAGTTTAAATCCACATTCATTACAAACATATTCATGAAATAAAATAGACTAGAAAATTCAATTTGATCTAGAAATATCATTCTATCAGGATCTTTAAAAAATTATACAGTTGACTACCTTTGTGTATAATCAGAGGATTTAGAAATTACTCCCTTCTTACACAATCGTCAGAAGTCATATCGTGTGTGTGTGTGTGATTTTGTGCGTGTTTTTCTTTTTCCAAGAAACAGATACTAAGATTTAAAAACTTGATTACAAATAATTATTTTGGAGAACAAATTCACTATTGGAGATATGAGAAAACCATAGGGAAGAAATGTAGTCATGAAAGATACATTTCTGTCAGTTACCATGATGGGCTAATGGAATTTAATCCACTGGGAAAACTCTAAAAAGTGTATAAAATCACACTAAAAATGTCTTACTTGAGAAGCAAGGGAGTTGTATATTTACCCAAGAAATCCCAGGGTGTTGTGAATCCTCTGATCATTTGCAGCACTAAGAGTGCACAGTGAACTGCCTTCCGTGCTTCCAGAAAGAGATCTAAGGTACCAGGATGCAGAGACTGACACTTGGAGACTAGCCATAATATACAGAACTACCTGCAGTATTGGGAAGGACATGGCAATAAATGTCCTCCCTTTACATTGTTCAGGTCTTCCTCAGGCCCCACATTAAATACACAATTCTGTTAATGTCACTGCTTCTTAAAGGTTGGTCGCAATTAAAAAAAAAAAAAAAAAAAGAGCAATACCAGATGATGGCTAGTAAGCAGTCCTGCTGCTATAGTTGGTCCTAAAGCTGAATACAGCTGATATTCTTTATATTCCTCTTCCACCTCTCGTACTAGATATTCCTCAACTTAAGTCAGCATTTCAGCTTGCCTAGTGTGATAAATCAGGCTTCCATGTCTGAGAGTTTCAATCCTTTGGTTACCATGCCTTTGTCATACTCTGTTTCCTACAACTGCCATAAAAGGTTCTGATTCAACAGGAAAACTAAGAGATATCCTAGAGAATGGTCCTAACTCCAGACATACTTCCTCCCGTCCCCATTACACAGCAGCCACTCCACTGCCTCATGATAATTAAGATCAGTTAGTTATCCTTGTTAGTATAGTAACTCCTTTTCTGTTCCTTATTTTACTGGCATAAGGGACTCAAAATAACTTAGTTGAGTCAATTAATTTTAAGTTTAGTGGAATCCTTAATATGTTCTTGTGTAAACATGTCCCTCCACTCAGAACCAGGACCTCTAGTGCAGAAGGCCAAAACTTGCTTAATGAAGCAAAAAAAATCAATTGTGTCACGGGGAACAAAGGTGAGAGGGCACTCAGAGAGAGGCATTCTATCTTCTGGGAATATTAAGAGTATTAGATTAAAAGAATTTCATGGAAATTGAGCTCATTCTTCCACCATCTTCACCACACTAAGATTTTTTTTTAAGGCACTGTTCATAATCCTATTACAATAAACCAATTTGTTAGCCCAAGAGTAGATTTGCTAGCCAAGGCACTCTCAGAGCAGAAATTGCACCAAGTTAAATAGGGCAAAAAGACCTTATTCAAGACTATTGCAACAGGAAAGGAGACTAAATTAAATTCCACTGAAAAAAAAGATGGGACAGTTTTTAAGCATTGGGATGAGCTAGTGAAAAAGTATTGGAGGACTTTGCGGGTGGGGTTTCTCAATTGTACGTGCCCAGCATTGGAGTCTTTCCTGAGTTTGCAAATCTTTTTCTCTGTAATTAGGCTCTTTGTGTTGCTAATTCTTGCCCATTGAAGTTAGGCTCTTACCCTTCCTGAGAGACTATGACATAGGGGTGTTATTTCCTCCGATGTTTCCATTTCAAAGAGGTGGTTCCCAGGTTCTTAAGGATGACTTTTCCTGAGCTATAAAACTGGCAAGAGGTTAGGAGAAGATTTACATATATTTCAAAGGAACAAACATTTATTTACACCTGAAAGTTTTCTGAAGGAGATGCTCTAAGAAAATTTCTGGCAGGGCAGGAGTCTATAGATAGAAGAAACCTATCTAAAATTTAGTCATGCTGAGGGGAAATTTAACATCATCTTCATCACTGAGAATATGCATCAGTCCCGTACAGATTTAAATTATTTACCCTTTGAAGGTGGAAAGGATCCAGTGCAATGAACCTATCACTCACTGGTTAGCTAAGCTGTTCAAAGGATGGTGCCTTACTAAGGGCTTAACTTTAGTCTCTACTGCTAATTGGTTGGGCATTCAGCAGTCACAACACCTGTTACAGGCTCAGTGAGAGGAAGTTCATTTTGTTGGGCTGAGGCATATTTACCAAGCCTGCTATTATGGCTTTTCCTTTCACTACAAGAAAGCAGTAAGCACTAGGACACCTAAGGACAGAACATTTTTATTGTTTTCTGTTTTGCTGTTACTGTTTGATTTTGGGTTTTATTATTTGGTATTTTAGCAATGTTACAATTAATATATATGTGATATAGCTTGACTTATTTATGCAGGCCTATCTATAGGATTAAGTTTAACCTGAGTTGATTGGTCAATTATGCTTACACTAATAATTATGTAGATAATTTTGATCAATTAGTTTTATTAAGCTAATTTTAAGGGTGGAGGTATTTCAGAGCTCACCAACAGTCCCTTTGAGGGCTATGCTTTTGTTTTGTTTTGTTTTCCATTCACTTTAACTCGTAGGGAGTAGATTTTCTAAGTCCCAATTCATTGTACAAAATCTCCCCACTTTTGGCATTCCTGGACTACTAGGATTTGTGTTAGAGTTGGCAATAGAGTTTAATTAATTAATTAAATCCTAGGACAACAGAAATACACGCACTTTCATGATGTCTTCATGTTCAAGATTTTTAAAAAATGTTTTACAAATCTCTTCATAATAGCTTAAATTAAAAAAAAAGTCTCCTTTAACAGTTCAAGGGATATCTAAATTTTAGCATATTTATAAATGAGTTGTTATATAGGCATGAAAATATATGAACTAAAGTAACCATTCAATAACAGAGATGAATCACACAAAAATTATGTCAAGTAAATGAAGATCCAAATAAGTATATGCTACTTGATTCCATGAAGAGAAGATACAACGCAGCCAAAACTACCGTATTGTGTTAGTGGAAGCAGGTCTTTTCCCTCTTTCCTGTTTTTCATTTCTGTTCCGCTCTAACTTTAAAAGAACCTAATTATAGGAATGAGATCTTTCTAAGAGATTGAAATTAAGCCCCGACTTACGCTCTCCTGAATGCACAACACAGCCTGCCTAACCTGTTGATTCTTTTCCTAGATAAGAAGAATGGGGAATTAAGGAGTTTAAAAATGACTAGCGATCTACCCCCAAAAGTACCCTTAGCAATCCTGAAGGATCACACAAGCAAGACATCTTAAAGAGTCAGTCAGTCTGCATGCAATGGAAAATGATGCAAACCCAAACTCTGACCTGAATAATTCACTGAGATTCTTTCCCTTACACACCCATTTTCCCCTTTAAAAACTCTGGTGGTGGGGAAGAATCTTTGGAGCTGGTCTCTGAACACAAGTCCACCATCTCCCCAGATTTTCTGATTAAAGCACCTTTCCTTTCCACTGACACTTGCTTCTTGATTTTTATTGGCTATGAGCAGCGAGCAGCCATTGGTTACATTAGAATTCAAGATAGTGTTTATTTTAGGGAAAGAAAGAGGGGTCTGTGATTGGAAGGGACCTGAGAGGGACTTCTAGAAAGCTAGCAAGGTTCTATTCTTAACATGTTTGTGATTACAGAGACATTTGTGAGAAAATCCTGAGGTCATATGATTATGCTCTATATACTATATATATATAAATCATAATAAAAATAAAAAGAACAAAAATTAAGATCTCACAGTTGTGCATGAAATCATTATATCCCCAAACATAATTTGACTTTTCTCAGTAATTTGTAAAAATTGTTTACTTGAATTTTTCTTTGTTCATTAAAAAGAACATATTATAATGTTATAAAAAAGAAGGGATCTGAAAAAAATTTCCAGTATATTAAATTTTTTTTCTGATAATTTATTTTTACTAGCCACTGTGGCCTTTTTTTTTTTTTTTTTGGCACACAAAACTGCTAAGGATCTTGCCTGTGGACCATTCGAAGGTTACACTACAGATACTTATGGCTCAAGACAATTAGTGGCATGAGAGATAAGAAAACCAATGATTTGGGTCAATCACATGATTACAGAGCCAGGCTTTCCGATGGGGTTTCAGATGGTCAACTTGACTTCCAAAACTGTTCTAAGGAAGCAGTGAGACAACATCACAGGGATGACAAAAGGGAGCTGACTATCAGAAGTCCCTGCAAGTATCAAGTGAGATGTTGAACTATCTGTGCAAATTCAGGAACAGGGGTCTAACCAGCCAACTAGTGACTGTGAAGGGCTCAGGAGCTCACCTGCCCAGAGCTTTCTTGCCTACTGGGTTTCTGAAGTTCTTGCTAGTAATTTTATACTTGCTACCAGTTCCTCTTCAATTCTGAAGCTCTGGTTGCATTTGGCCAAGCACTGGGATAGGCAATCTGCATCAGTCTTGATCTGTCTAATCCAGAGGTCCACCACCAGGTAGGAGATAAAGATATCTTTGGTTTCCCCAGAATTATGAAATAACGTAAGCCTCATCCATAGGCCTGGGCCAGCTTGTATACCCAAGGAGACTTGGCTGTGGAGCCAATCTGGTACACATTAAACAGGAGGTAGTTGCATGATTTCTCATCCACAGCCTTGGATATCTGCTTCAGGCTGGTCACTGAGTGATTATTTCCTTGTACTTGCAGTGAAATTCTCTCAAGCTTCCCAGTCATCTTGGTCAAAAAGGCCTTTGATAGACACCACTAAAGAGTCCTTGATGAAGGATTTATACAGGTCTGCCAGTTGGTTAGATGTTATGTATCTGCTGAGATTCCTGGGTGATTTGAAGTCCAGGTCGTACTTCATTGACCTGAAGAACTCAGAGGAGCCAAGTCATGCTAGTGACCACCTTATCTGTGTATCCATCTGTCCTGATCACATTCTTCAGTAGCTCTAGGGCTTCTTTATTCTTTGGGAGCAAACTATCCTTAATCCCCCATATTGGAGGCATTTTTCATATATTTTCTTGATGACATTCTTCAGATTGTGGTAAACATCTGCTCCAGTGTTTACGGCTTCCCTGAGGTTTATTGCACTAAAGGAGAGATCATAACCTTCTGAATGACCAGCTTGTTGCCACTAGCTGGGAACCACCTCAGATCACACAGAAAGCTGGAGCTGGCAGGATAACTTCAGAATTATCAGTCAAGTCAGCAATGTGGCAATACAAAGGCACCCTCTTCTCAGTAACCCCAGGCTGGGAGAGCAAAGGTTTCCCCAAGAATGAAATTAGTACTAAATTTAGATTTATTTTCCATTTCATCCATCTCTATCATCAGTTTGTAAGCTTCTGCTCAGTTTACATTATTCCTCTGATCTACAATTATAATGCATGTATCCAAATATTTTAATTGGCTATTATGGTGTATTGAATAGTATCCTCCAAAGATTCACATCTAACCAGAACCCCAAAATATAACCTTATTTGGAAGTAGGGTTTTTGTAGACATAATTAGTTAAATGGAGTCATGGTATATTACGATGGGATCTAAATCCAGTGACTGAAGTCCTTACAAGGACAAGAGAGGGAATATACAAAAAGACATACAGAGGCAAGAAGATCCTCTGATAACAGAGGCAGAGACTGGAGTGATGCAGTTACAAGCTAAGAAACACTACGGGTTGTAGAATCTATCAGAAGCTAGGAAGAGGAAAGGAAGGATTCTTTCCTAGAGCTATCAGAGGAAACATGGTCCTACTGACACTTGATGTTGGATTTCTAGCTTCCAGACTGGGGAAAATTAAATGCCTGAGGTTTTAAGCCACAAAAGGTTGTAGAGTGTAATGCTTTTATGAATTAATTTAGCAATAATTTTATTAACTTTCAGAAATCAGTCACATTTCTGTACGCTAACAATGAAATATTAGAAAGGGAATACAAAAATACAATACCTTTTAAAATTGCATCCCCCCAAAAATCAAATACCTGGGAAGACACCTGACCAAGGAGGTAAAGGACTTATATGCCAAGAACTATAAAATATTAATCAAGGATATTAAAAAAGATGTAAGAAATGGAAAGATAGTCCATTCTCCTGGGTTGGAAAAATTAATATTGTGAAAATGGCCATACTACCCAAAGCAATCTACAGATTCAATGCAATCCCTACCAAATTACCCATGACATTTTTCACAGAACTAGAACAAACAATCCAAACATTTCTATGGAACCACAAAAGACCCAGAACTGTCAGAGCAATCCTGAAGAACAAAAACCAAGCAGGAGGCATCTCTCTCTCAGACTTCAGGCAATATTACAAAGCCACAGTCATCAAGACAGTGTGGTACTTGTGCCAAAACACACGTACAGACCAAGGGAACAGAAGAGAAAACCAAGATATAAACCCAGACACCTGTGGAGTTCCCATCGTGGCGCAGTGGTTAACGAATTCGACTAGGAACCATGAGGTTGCGGGTTCGGTCCCTGCCCTTGCTCAGTGGGTTAATGATCCGGCGTTGCCGTGAGCTGTGGTGTAGGTTGCAGACGCGGCTCGGATCCCACGTTGCTGTGGCTCTGGCATGGGCCGGTGGCTATAGCTCCGATTCAACCCCTGACCTGGGAACCTCCATGTGCCGCGGGAGCAGCCCAAAGAAATAGCAAAAAGACAAAAAAAAAAAACCAAAAAACAAAAAAACCCAGACACCTGTGGTCAAAGATTTGGTCAATTAGTCTTTGACAAAGGAGGCAAGAACATAAGATGGGAAAAAGACAGTCTTTTCAGCAAGAATTTCTGGGAAACCTGGACAGCTGCATGCAAATCAATGAAACTAGAACACAGCCTCACACCATGCACAAAAATAAACTCAAAATGGCTGAAACACTTAAATATAAGACAAGACACCATCAAACTCCTAGAAGAGAACATAGGCAAAACACTCTCTGACATCAACCTTACAAATGTTTTCGCAGGTCAGTCTCCCAAAGCAACAGAAATTAGAGCAAAAATAAACCAATGGAACCTAATCAAACTGATAAGCTTTTGCACAGCAAAGGAAACCAAAAAGAAAACAAAAAGACAACTTCCAGAATGGGAGAAAATAGTTTCCAATGATGCAGCTGACATGGGCCTAATCTCTAAAACATACGAACTTATACAACTCAACAGCCAAAAAGCCAATCACCCAATTGAAAGATGGGCAAAAGACCTGAATAGACATTTCTCCAAGGAAGATATACAGATGGCCAACAAGCACATGAAACAATGCTCTCAACATCCCTGATTATTAGAGAAATGCAAATCAAAACTACCATGAGATACCACCTCACACCAGTCAGAGAGGCCATCATTAATAAGTCCACGAATGACAAATGTTGGAGGGGTGCGGAGAAAAGGGAAGCCTCCTGCACTGTTGGTGAGAATGTAAGTTGGTACAACCACTATGGAGATCAGTATGGAGACACCTTAGAAATCTATACAAAGAACTACCATATGACCCAGCAATCCCACTCTTGGGCATATGTCTTGACAAAACTTTCCTTGGAAAAGACACATGCACCCGCATGTTCATTGAAGCTCTATTCTCAATAGCCAAGAGCTTCACACAACCCAAATGTCCACTGAGAGATGATTGGATTAGGGCAATGTGGTATATACACATGATGGAATACTACTCAGCCATAAAAATGAATGAAATAATGCCATTGGCAGCAACATAGATGGAATGGAGACTCTTATACTGAGTGAAGTACGTCAAAAAGAGAAAGACAAATACCATATGATACTACTTATGTCTGGAATCTAACATATGGCACAAATGAACCTTTCCGCAGAAAAGAAAATCATGGACTTGCAGAATCGACTTGTGGTTGCCAAGGTGGAGGGGGAGGGAGTGGGATGGTTGGGGAGCTTGCAGTTAATAGATATAAACTATTGTCTTTAGAATGGATTAGCAATGAGATCCTGCTGTGTAGCACTGCGAACTATGTCTGGTCCCTTATGATGGAGCATGATAATGTGTGAAAATAGAATGCATATATGTATGTGTAACTGGGTTACCATGCTGTACAGTACAAAAAAAATTGTATTGGGGAAATAACTCTTAAAAATGATAATTTTTTTAAAGTAGCAATTATATGCAACAGTGAAAAGATATTTATTACCTATGATTTTTTTTAGGAAGAAGTTTTTGAGAGCACGTAATGATTTATTTTTTCTAATCAATCTCATATGCATCCTTTGACAGACCAAAGATTGATTTGGTCAGATAAATTATGTTCTGAAAAAAAGTATTAGATCATATGTTGGGGGAAATATCAATGAGAAATTTAAGCATTTCAAGGAAACATTTAGATTATGTGAGAACTAATAAACCCAGGATGTTTAATGAGACTACTCCTCGGGGTAGTCTCGAGATTTAGAGTAAAGCTCTACATTGGTCATTAGGTATCTGTTTTTAACAGTGGTATGGTATCAGGGAAAATAGTTAGGTCACAAGGAGCCCAAGATTTCAAATAAAAATTAATTTATTCAAACAGTTTCAGAATGCCCTCCCTTTGGAAAGTGAGAAGAATCCCGTGCTCTCAAAACAATGACGGTGTTGAGTGTTTGCTCCCAGAATAGCTGGTATCATCACAGACCTAGCTTTGCTTCAGTGAAAACAGGTGATCACCTCATACACATGAACAATAACGAGGACTGCATCTTGGCATTGTTGTCTGTGAGCTCTGTCGCTGCAACTATTCCTTCACAAAGCTGTTCTTAGGTGAGAAAATATCTCCATACATGAAGCATATAAAAGGCAATTTTTTAGGAGAAAAGACTTCTCTGGGTGGATGAATTCAGACAGTTTTTGCCACAGGCAACTGAATTTTACTATTTCAGGTCAAGAAGAGTATCTTTAACTATTTATAGTTCTCCATTCACTGAGTATCAAACAACCAACAATACCATGTATCAGGAATATTGGACACTTAAGAGAGCCTTGTCAAGGAAATTTTTGGCCTAGAGAACATTTTTGCTATTGAACCATAACTTCAACAAATAACAAGCTTTGCATGTAGCAGAGAGACAACCATGAATAGCATGGCCATGCAGTCACCTGATAGGATTTCTAGATGGTCTTTAATTCTTTCATTTTATAAGTTTATTCATACTGAGTCAGGCACTGTTCTAAACTCTGGACATATGACAGAAAATCCCTTCTCTTAGGAGCTTCTAATCTAGTGGGGAAGGCAGATGAAAGAATGAGTGAGAGAGAAAAATGGGCAAAATAGAAAGAAAGGGAAGCAAAAAGAGAAGAGGAAATAGGGAGGGTGGGAATGTGCTATAGTGATTAAGGAGAGAAAGTAAAGAAAGAAAAGAAGGAAAGTAGAAATTTTGGGGTAAGGATAAAAGTTTAGATTGAGTGGTCCAGGGAAGCCTTTTGTTCTCACTCTACTTCACTCCTGGCCTTTCCTCTGGATGGGTCATTCTAGAGGGCTAGCTTGGCTTGATTTTGTCTCAGAAAACTCTTCCTATAGTAATGGCATAAAGCATAATCTGTTCACAAATTTTGATGCTCATTAAAACACAGATTAATAATGGGAAAGGGTACTATATCAAGGAGAGACTTATAGTTGTGGACTAGTATTCACATTTTAAGGAGGTGGAGCTAATGAGAGCTGGGAAGACCCGGTCAGGTGGAGGAACATATTGGTTCCTGCCCAGACTTGGGGCTGATCACAACATCTATGATGTTTGGGGAGATGAGCAGAGTGTGCCAGTGCCAGTGAAAGTCAGAAAAACAAAATTACTTAGCACATAAGAACATAACTCTCTTATATCCTAAGGGGCTGGAATAGAAGAAGACAGTGTTTGGTAATTCTACAACTGAGGTTTGAGGCAAAACACAATTACACACACACACATACACACACACATGCATACACCTGCTTTGCTGCTATGAGAACCAAATGGACTTTGGGATTTCTTTTTACAGAAGAGATCTGTAATTTGACCATATGGTCATCAAAAAAGATATTCTCTAGGCAAGGGAGGCCCTTAACTTGCATGTGAAAAAAATAGTCAACCAACTATTGACCATATATTCCTTTGCTGCATCCTGGCTGTGCTACTATAGCTGTTTAATAAGTGGAATTTCTTTAGCCTCTTATTTGAAAAAAACTTATGGAAAACCTGTGAGCCTCAGAGCACCAAATTTTCAAGGTTTGAAATCCTATTTCTACTCACTCTCTCAGTACCCTTCAATGTCACCACCAAAGACTATCTTCCCTGATTACTACATAAAAGGCACACAACTTTCTCTCTCTAGTCCTTTACCTTGCTGCTTCCTCTTCCTCTGTCACACCTAGCATATATTTATCTGTTTATTTTCTGCCTTGCCTTCTAGAAAGTAAGCTCCATACTGAGAGCAATGTCCAATAGCTAGAAGGAAAATATTTTTCATGTAAATCAATAAGCAATATACTGTACTCAGCAAATTCTTCACATCAGTCAAATACAGATTTTGGAACATGCTTACATGTAGTCTTACCTAAGGTACATCATAAACATAACAAACATTTCTGCTGGTACATGATAGATCTTAGGAAACTATTTCCAGATGTTGGAGGTAAACTACCCATAATTTTATATATCTTGTAAAAGACTCATTTTTTTTTCCAGTTGTTAGGATCTTTTGGATTCTCCAATCCATAATGACAGGTGACAAAATCAGAACATCCAAAAAGGCCATCTCTAAAGAAGTACTGATTATATTTCCTTCTTGTAATTAAATTCTTGCTTAGTCCTTCATGGTGTTTCAGGAAGAGTATGCATAGTAGTATTGCATACCAGGATAGAAAACAAGTGAAAATATTTTAGAAATATTCTACAATGGCCCCAGTTTTATGATTTCTGTATAGTCTTAAGAATGTGTAAAAATCATCTTAACATTTCATTTATTTTCATTTAAATTTAATAACCAGTTATTTTCAAGGACTATCAGTGATAAAATAATGCTTTTATTGCTGTTGTTTAGAAAGATTTAAAAATTCTTTCTTTTTTAACTCCACTTTTAGACCGGTTTTAGTTATACAACAAAATTAAAAGGAAAATACAGAGATTTCCTATATACCCCTGACTCACGCCCCCAGAGGCATAGCCTGCCACATTATCAACATCATTCACCTGAAAGGTACTTTTTTTTTCTTTTTAAACCAAGTACAAACCTACCTCAATACAGCACAATCACCCATAGTTCCTACCTTACCTTAGGAGTCACTCTTCATGTTGTGCATTCGTTGGGTTTGGAAAATGTATAATGACATATGTCCATTATTGTAATAGCCTCTTGCATATATTCGCTGCCCCAAGAATTTTATGTTCTCTGCCTGTTAATTCCTTCTCACTTTTTTTTTTTCACTTGTCTCTTTATTGTCTTCAAAGTTTTACATGCTCCAGCATGTCGTATAGGTGGAATCATTCAGTGTGTAGCCTATTCAGATGGGCTTCTGAAAGAAGTAATATTCATTTAAAATTTCTCCATATTTTTTCATGGTCTGATAGCTTATTTCTTTTTAGCACTGACTAATATTCCACTGTATGGATCTACTGGAATTTACCCATTCACTTATTGAAGGACATCTTGGTTGCTTCCAAGTTTGGTCAGTTATTAATAAGCCTGCTATAACCATCCATGTGCAGGTATTTTTTTGTGGACATGCACTTTCAACTCCTTTGGGTAAATATCAAGTGTGATTGCTAGATTGAATGATAAGAATTTGTTTACTCTTGTAAGAAACTGTCAAACTGTCCTCCACCATAGCTGTACCATTGTGCATCCCCACCAGCAGGGTATCACGTATGACGCTGATTCACATCTTCGTGAACATTTGGTATTGTCAGGGTTCTGCACCTGGCCATCCTGATAGGTGCATAGTGGTATCTCATTGTTATTTTGATTTGCATTTCCCTCATGATAGATGATGTGGAGCATCTTTTCATATACTTATTTGTCATCTGTATATCTTCTTGATGAGTTTTCCATTAAAGTCTTTGAATTATTTTAAAATCATGTTGTTTTGCTTTCTTAATTTTGAGATTTAAGTGTTCTTTGTATATATTGGGTAATACTCCTTTATTAGATGTGTCTTTTGCAAATATTTTCTCTCAATCTGTTACTTGTTTTATTTTCTTGATATTGTCTTTCACAGAGCAGAAGTTTCTAATTTCAGTGAAGTCCAGCTTATCAATTATTTCTTTCCTGAATCATGACTTTGATGTCTTATCTAAAAAGTTATCACCATACCTAACATACCTAAGATATCTACATTTTCTCCTATGTTATCTTTTAGGAGTTTTATAGATTCACAGTATACATTTAGGTCTATGATCCATTTTGAGTTAATTCTTGTTAAGAATGTTAAGTCTGTGTCAAGACTTTTTTTGGAATTTAGAAGAGTCTTTCTTGGCTCTATTGTATTGCTTTTATTCTTTTATCAAAAATCAGTTGACTATGATTATGTGGGTCTATTTCTGGACTCTCTATTCTGTTCTGTTGTTCTATTCCCTATCCTCTTGCCTGTACTATTGTGTCTTAATTGCTTTAGAGTTAAACTAAGTCTTAAAGTTGGGTAGTGTCAGTTCTCCAACTTTGTTCTTTTGATTCAATATTGAGATTCTTCTTTTCTGGATATTCTGTTTCTTATACTTCTCCATGTAAACTTTAGAATCAGTATGTTGATATCCATATAATAAAGGTTTTTATTCCTTAAATCAGAGTAAACTATTAGTATTTTCCAAGGTCATGCCCATATGATAGGTCAGTCAATATTATTAGTTTAAAGTAATTTGATATTTATTACTTCTATAGCTTTCAATTAGATTATTTTCAGTTATTTTTCAGTTAATAAGATAATTACATTCTCAGTGCCATGCAAGCTTTAGTGCAATATTATTTGTCATACAAATATGAATTTGTTAATTTTCCTTTTGGGGAAAATAAATTTCATGAATCTCATTCATTTATGTGTATAGTTTTTGAAGTACCAGGACATCTGTGGTCTTTTATGGTTAGTGTCATTCCTACTCCATGTAAAGAAATTAATGAGCTGTGCCAATAAAAATTGTCTTAGACCTGTAATAGAGAGCCATTGACTAGAATAGGCAAAGCATCACACCCAAGGCTACACAAGGTTGGGGTAAAAGAATTTGAACCAGCTATAAATAAATATGTTAATAGAAGAGTTTTTACAAAAGCTTTGTGCCAACTTGCTATTTCTTTTATATTACTGTGTCTTCATTGATAAGTTTTCCAGGTCTTCATCAAAACTTCCTTGTGAAGGAATTCTTGATTATACAGTAAGAGGTATGTTTGAATGTCCATATTAGGGAGACTAACTCACTTCTTTTTTAAGTATCCTGGCAGTTTAAGTATTTCTTTATCATTACAATGATCACCTCACATCAATGATCTCTCTATGTATCAGTAATCAATGATGTCTCTATATATCTAGATCTCTGTATATTTATATCTTTATCTTTCTTGATGTATATATATATCACATGCATGTGCAAGAGAAATGTATTATAAGGAATCAGCTCATGAATTTATAGATATTCCAAATTAAGACATGGTAAGCTTGAAACCAAGATCTGGTGCTAAAGTTTGAGACCAAATGGAGAAAAAAACAAAACAAAACAACAATGTCTTAGCTCAAGGTAGTCAGGTAGGAGGAGTTCTCTCTTGCTCACAGAAGGGTAACCAGTTATGTTATTCAGGCTTTTAACTGATTGAATGAGGCCCCACCCATATTAGGGAGAGCAATATGCTTCACTCAGTTTACTTATTCAAAGACAAATTTCTTCTAAAACATCGCCAGAGAATGATGTTTGATCAAATATCTGGGCACCCAAGTAGCACACAAAGCAATGGATTTTTTTTTTTTTATGAAAAATTTTCACATTGTTCACATGTATTATGATGCTTAGACATCTTTTCCCTGGATAAAATCTGCCCTTCTCCTTTCATTACTTCATACTGGATGATAGTCCTTATTTCTCATACTTGCACCCCTACAAATTGCTAAACAAAAGAGATTTTTTTTTGAAAGGTTAGTAAATCTGGGTTTTATGGCTTTTTTTTTAATTCACAGTGTTTGCAAAATAAATAATCTGTTTTTGCTTCTGGATAAGAACAACAAATCTTTGGAAAACTTCGACCTACTTGGTTCACTTGATATATCTGAGAACTTCATGTTGCATATAGGCTTTTTTTTTACACTTTAACATCACTATATTTATTTTTATAAATTCCCTTTTTTCTTTTGCATAAACATAAAATGTGCCTTTCAATCTGTATTGTGTATCTATTGAAGGCAATTGTGATGGTGAGGAAAGACAGATAAGCTAGACAGCTATTTTTCAAAGAAAAAAACTGACAGTCTTTTGTTCTGGAACGTCATTTGCATTTATGAGATATTTTCTTATGTGTCTGTCAGAACAGGTTAGCAGTACAGTGTTCAATATTTAAAAATGTGCCTGTATCTCTCAATTCTGATGACCTTTTGACATGGCCTTTATGTAATTTAAAGTAAAAGCTCTCAACCTCTCCAACACCCTGTGACTGGTATTTACAAAAATAGAGAAACATGGGTAAAATAAAAGTGAAAATCAAGCATTTGTGCAGTGAATTTAGGGAAATGAATATACCATCAATGAATAAGGCTTAATTATTTTCAGTCAGGGTCTAAACATTGATTAGAATATTTGTGAAAAATTAACAATAAGATAGCAATAAGTGCTTCAATCATACAGATTATCCACCTCCAAGTTCACCAAATACTTAAGATTTAACTGTCAGTATATTGATTGAACAAGATTTAGAGGCAATGTCTTTTACCTGATTAATGAAACAACCATTTTCCAGATATTTCCTCATATGGATAAGTGGCAAACTGGAAAAAAAATGTATATACATTTCCTTTTTTTTCTCATCTTAGAAAATTATTGCCCATCAAAATAGAGGAATACAAAAGCACAGGACTTTATTTTTTGTTGTTTTGTTTCCCACTTTAGCCTTTCAATTCCTGGTGGCTTTATTACTGAGAATAAATATTACTTACCTTACCTTCTCTGTTTCCAACCAGGAACAGTTCAAAAAAGCAGTAAGGAATAGTTTATATCATCATCTCATGGTTTAGGGGAGATCAGGCTTGCATGTCTTGAAACATCCAACCTTTGGTTCATTAGCTCTCATTTTTCAAGAAAATTATATAACTCAAAAGGTTACTGTGCACTCAAGGTACAGAGTAATTCTCCTCTAGGACATTTCCTGCCTCCATGATGGCTGACGTTAATGGCTTTAACCTCATTCTCTTAAAGAATAAAATCTGCAATCCTAATTTCAAATCTCTGCTTATTTGCTTTACTCCATAAAGATTTTCAAATATTTATGAAGGATCCAATTATCGTTAAGTGAAGCAGAATGGACAGAATGTCATGAATCAGAAAATCTGAGTCAAATCCTAGCTTAATCTAGTTTTTTCTCCCCCCTAAGGGTTTATTTTAGTTTTAATGATCAGTGACCACAGATCATCCACTAATGCAATCCAGTTAACTCCCATTGTTTAAAATGATGCTCAACACAGTCAACTACTCCAAACATCTGATAGTGAGTTGGAACATAATTATCTTGACAAATAATTAAGAGCACACAGATAGTGTCTTAAAATTCTAAGTTATATATCAACAATGTATATCAAGGTTTGAAAATACTCAATTTTATTAAAAATTCCTACATGTATCTGCTCTAAATAAAGCAGCTAATTGACATGTGATTAACATTAACTCTCCCTTTCATAATTATATATTCCAGGCATTAAAAAAATAGTAAAGGTGACTGAAAGTTATTAAATGTGCTTCACATCATCCTGTTTTACTTGTGTATAATAGTAAAAGAGGAGTGTCCCATAAACCTGATTCCTTAATCTATGAACATTTTAATTTCACCATGGAATTCAGTCTCCAAAAGTTATTTTAAATTTCAGAAAAAAACCACTGAAATAATAACCTATAATTACTTTTGCTACTAAAATTATATTTACATCTCTTGACTTGTAAATAATAAAATTGACACAGTGTAAAAACATGTTACAGACGTCCTTTTTTTTTGTCTTTTTGTCTTTTTGCCATTTCTTGAGCCACTCCCGCGGCATGTGGAGGTTCCCAGTCTAGGGGTCTAATAGGAGCTGTAGCCACCGGCCTACGCCAGAGCCACAGCAACGCGGGATCCGAGCCGCGTCTGCAACCTACACCACAGCTCACGGCAACGCCGGATCCTTTAACCCACTGAGCAAGGGCAGGGACCGAACCTGCAACCTCATGGTTCCTAGTAGGTTTCATTAACCACTGCACCACGACGGGAGCTCCCAGACATCCTTTTTAAATGCATCACCATACACAGTTCACAATTTTCCTATTACTGTGATTGAAAATGCACTGCATCTTTTAAGAAGCATCCTGTGTTCCAGAGAGATCCAATTGTTCATGCGGGACAATACTATACAAAATTATTTGAAACTTTGCACACCATAGCACTTTTTTTTTGGTTATTTACCCAATATTTTTTTTTTTTTCTATTGTACAGCATGGTGACCCAGTTAGATATACATGCATATATTCATTTTATTATTTTAAAGGAATGAAGGGTAAACCCATAGAACATTACCTATAAAGCTTTGCACTCTAATTATGTATACTTTACATATATCCATATTTTTTTTACTTGGATGATACTTGAACAATAAAAAAGACATTACCTGGAAAGCTGATTACAGAGTATAGTTATGAAGTCTGCCCTTTGATTAATGAACAGATCCAGTATTTTTAGATCTTGTCACTATTTGTGCCTCTGCGTCTGCCCCTTCGCTTATGAGCTGGTTGTTTCCTCAGTTATAGCTACCTTGTTTTTAATTGATGGTTGTCAAATTGATTGATTGTTGTCAGTTTCTAATACTCATCAGCAATGTTTCATTGCTTCATGTCATGAATCAGTATATATTTATTTAATTTCTTCTGCCCGCCATAAAGCAGCTGCTTGGAAATCCTGTTATTATCATGAACCACCCATTATCTTAGTATATCTAAGATGCAGTAAATATCACTTCAAAGTTAGGAAACTGGCACTGTTCTGAAGTAAGAAACTATTACTCATACTTCCAAAGCTAAATTTGGCAATTAGCAAACTTTTGTCAAATGGATACAACATTCTGAGAACTTTTTTGTGTCTGTGTGTTTTGTGCAACTGTGTGACTCTACAGGATTTTTTCATTTTTTAGGATTAAACGAGATTGTAAATGTAAATTGGCTAACATACTGTTGTCATATATTAAGTATTCACAGTGGAAAACATTATGGAGTTTCCTTAAAAACTAAAAATAGAATGACCGTATCATCTGGCAACTCTACTCTTCAGTATATATCTGGAAAAATTACAACCTAAATTTGAAAAGATAGATACATTCCAGTGTTCATAGCAGCAGTATTTACAATAGTCAAGACATGGAAGCAATCTCATTTAATCCTAAAAAATGAAAAAAAAATCCTGTAGAATCATACAGTATTCCAACTTCACAGCTGTTGCTGGCTATATAAGCTCTATCTATTAATGGTCACTTCGTCTTTCAGTGGTAGATATTTGATACTGAAAATTTAGAATCTATAGCAAAGTTAGTTTATAATTACCGCAAAGCTGATTTAGAAATTTATCATAATTCTTAACTTCAAATAGAGTCATAGCTCTTAAAGGGCAAGAAGTCACCACTACTCATTTTAAAAATATATATATATAATATATAATTTATAATATATATAATTCTTTCATTCTATTATATATAATAGAATATATATATAATATAATATGTAATATATAATAGAACTATATATAATATAATATATATTATATAACATATAATATATAATAGAATGTCTCAGCCATTAAAAGAATAAAATATTGTCATTTCCAGCAATGTAGATGGATCTAGAGAATATAATCCTTAGAGGCGAATACTGTATGACATAATACATATGTGGAATATAAAAATAATATAAATGAATCTATATGCAAAACAGAACAGATTCACAGACTTAAAAAAAAACTTTTTACAAAAGGAGAAAGGGAGAGAGGAATAAATTAAGAATATGTTTTTATTCCTAACTACTGTACATAAAATAAATAAGCATAAGAGTTTACTGTATAACATAGGAAATTTTACTCAATATCCTATAATAATCTGTAGTGGTATATATTCTGCAAAAAGCCTGAATCACTATGTTGTACACTTGAAACTGACATAATATTGCAAGTCAACCACACTTCAATAAATAACTAGGATATAGAATAAATTCAAACTCCATTGGGCCACTAGAAAACACAACTCTAAAGCATGGAATTTTAGATCTCATACTCTTGAAAAAACATTTATATCAAATTGAAATGATATTAGATAAAAATCCTGAAATCCCCCCCATACTTTGAAAAACTATAATGAAAATGACCTTATTTTATTGGTTTATAGAATTATTATAATTACTATTATTATTATTTTTTAGGGCCTCACTTGAGGCATATGGAGGTTCCCAGGCTAGGGGTCTAATCGGAGCTTCAGCTGCTGGCCTATGCCACAGCCACAGCAACACCAGATCCAAGCCGCATCTGCAACCTACACCGCAGCTCATGGCAACGCCGGATCCTTAACCCACTGAGCAAGGCCAGGGATCAAACCAGAAACCTCATGGTTCCTAGTCGGGAATCATTTCTGCTGTGCCATGGCCCAAACTCCAGTTCATAGAATTATTAGATAGTTACTGGAAGGAGTGGAAGAAACAGGTCAGAAGAAGTGTTCCTTGGCATAAGACACTTAGCTGTCACATTAATTTGATTTTCAATGGAAATATTTAGTTGTAGGCAAAGAAGTAATTTACTTTTCCTTCATTTTATTTTTATTCCTAATTAATCAGTGCTTCTCAATATTAATAATTTTCTAATAATCAAATGCAGTTATTCCTTATTCATATTTTAATGAAAGTTATTATCAGTAGCCTTTGGTAAAGTCAGGAAGGACCTATAGCAAGATTATTATTTTTTATTGAGATTTCACCTAATAGGGAAGGCAGTTTTTTTTTTTTTTAAATTATCTGTAACTGTCTTTTAGATTCATATCTTATGATGAATGTATCATTTTTAAATATTTGAAAGTGGAAAGCATACACTACATATGTTAGCTTAGCAGTAAGAATATCTAGAGTAAAGGAATGGGCATAGGAATGGATTCTTTCAGATGTGGGTTCAAATCCTGGTTCTGCCCCTGGTTAGTTAGCTGTGTTATTTAGGAGATGTTGGTAATAACATGAAAGCTCCAAAATATTTGAGGGTGAAAGAGATAAGTAAAAAATATTTTGCACAGTTGATATCAGTAAAAGCTTGTTTCTTTGTTTTGAGAGGTAATGTGGATTAGCGGCTAAAATTCTAATTAAGTGATTTTTCCTAAGTATCTATTATAGAATGGGCATGGAATCAAGCAAAAAACATGTAATTCAGAGACGAAAAAGGAAAAATGTCATGGAGATATTTTCAGGTGTACCAGTCATGTATCTTGATGGCTGATTGTATGTTGCAGAAGAGTAAGAAAAAGAGTTTAAAAAAAACTCCAGACTTTAAAAAAAAATTATTATGGTTAATTTACAATATTCTTGTGACTGGAAGGACCACGGTACCGTTAGATTAGCTGTAAAACACAAATGAAAAACAGGTTTGGAATAAATAGTGGTTATTAAACTTTGGGAATTCAAGCTATTTGAAAAGGCTGTTTAAAACTGTGTCTCAGAATTTGACTTCCCTAAAACCCAGTGAAAATAAGCTAAACATAGTAAGAATCAAAACAAAATAAAACACTTCAAATGATAATCAAGAACAGGACAAAGTATGCTCTCATGTCAGACTTTTAAACTCTGAATCTGAAAGTAATAGAGGATTCTTAGAGGCCAAGCACAGTAATACACCCCTTGGTACCACAGAGTTGAGTCCACAGTACCCTAAAAATCCTTATTAATACTGTCAAATCTGGAGAGATGCAAACCAGATAGCACATCATTTGTTTTTCCTTTTTGTTAGAAAATTAATGAAAGCAGCTCCTGGGAATAAGTAGGTAGGCTGGGAAAAAATAGATGACTCGCTCTGAACAAAGTAAACCTTGCAGTGCCATTCTTAAACTGAGTAAATAATTGCGATTACATAAAAATTGTTTTCCCTTCTTTGTTCCTGACACTTATGGGGAATGAACTTTGGTACAGATATATTTAACACTTTCAGGAGAAAGAACATAACCCATTTATTCTTAAATAGACTTCAGCTTTATCTACTTAGATGCGATTTCACCTCCTCCCAGCATCCATTCTAGGCCATACTCAGCCCTCACACTAGAAGGCACAGGAAAAAATAAACTGTCCTCAGATACAGTGTGGAGAATAACAAGGGTTTCATGCAGTTGTGAAAACAAATGTCTGTATTGGACAGAACCCAATTTAAAAAGTAAGCCTATAAAAATAATAGCAGGTAATAAAGTAAATAGCTTATGCCAATTAGTGGGGAAAAAATGTTGAAATAGACAAAGTAAAAGAAAGAAACATATATCCCAAAGTCTAAAACTCAGTTGAAGGGAGAAAAGAAAATTTCTTGTAATTGCTTCTTGCTAAATAAATCAGCATAGTAAGAATATAATTTAGTAAAATAAGAGCTCAAATGCTAAATGATTAAACAACAGAATTAGATTAAAAAGGATATTTCAGCCCTAAAATAATCAGAATTAACACAGCACCATTTTAGACTTTACAGTTAGAAAGAATGAGACAATGTACCACTAAAAATCAGATCATTATCATAGTGGAAAGACTTGAGATGAGGGCATTTGTTGCAAAAATATTTTTAAAAACATGTAAAACAAAGGAATACTGTATTTCTTGAGTGCAGACATACCAAATGGAAAAGCAAAATACATTTAAAAAAAAGGAAGAGGGAACTGAATATCAAAAAGGGTTCCAAGTTTTAAGGAATTTAATAAAACTTAGACATAATTGAATACAGCAGTTTTTTTTCAAAAATGGAAGAGACGAAAAATAATTTGGTAATACAGATAGAAAAAAACAAAATTATCACATAGGTGAAATGCATCAGACTGGTCTCAGATCTCTTAAAAAAAAAAAAAAAAACCAGAATGAGTATTGAAAGACAAAGGAGGAAACATCTGCAAATCTGAGGCAAGAATGCCTTGAGAAGTTTATCACCAGCATATAGGTCATTTCATTCAGGAATAGATTCAAAAGGCCTCTCAACACTGAATAAATTCAGTGAACTAAATACAGTACCCCTGAGTTTTTTGGGTTGAAGTGGGAGATTACCTCCTTGACTACTACATTAAAGCGAATGAAAGATGAATTTAAATATTGATCTTGGTAAAGGAGTGATTGTGTTAAGAAAATGGTAAATGTTGAATCATTGTTTCACTGCAATGATACTTCCTATTTTTGGGTCTTGGGATTTGGTCTGATATTTCACTTTCAGCCTCCTGCTTTTTTTGTAAGGTTTGAGGTTTTTATAATAAGAATATAGCATTTTTACAAGAACAGTTGAGTAGTTTTGCTTTATAATAGAAAGGATGTAGCAAATATACTACATAGTTGGTAGAGATTAAATGAGGTGGTGAAAAAAAGAGATATTATTCTTCTCTTTCCTATACTTTTATTTTTAAGAACATCTAAAACATCTTAAAAATTAGAAAGACCTAGTGGAGGGTGTGTTAGGTTTGAGGTGTCTTTAAGATACCCTGTGGGAGACACTTATCATGCATTTGGGAATAAGAAATGAAGGTCAACTTTTGAGATACAAATTTGATAAGGGTTTGACTGGAAGTGATAAAGGAAGCCTGGGAGTGGAGATTATTTTAGAAAAGTACCAACAGAGTATCTGTGGATAGAGAAATGAGGACGTGACCGCATTTAAGAAACAGATAGTAGAATAAAATCAGAAAATACCAGAAAACTTGCCAACTCACCCCTTTAAGGTGAATAGGATGAAAATCCTGAGCAAAAAATTGATACAAGGCAACAGAACAGTTTCTTTTCTGACATCAGTATATTTCTCAGGTCAAGAAAATGTATTCTTTTCTAACTCACAATGTTTTGCTGATGATTAGCCCAATCTGTTGAAGTTCTGCAGATTTACTTTCTTCTTTGCAAGTGTTTTAACATTCACTTGTTGTATTCATCATTCTCTAGCTCTCATTTCTTTCCGGGTGTAATTCTTTGTGAAAATAACTGTTAAAGTATTAAATGTAAGCCACAGCTCCCTTTTCTATTGATTTTTTGTCCCTATACCTGGGATTCCAAGTTCTGCCCATGAACTTAATCCCACTGTGTTATACTGGGTCCTCAGTAAATCTATTAAACTCCTGCTCAGTCTGTTCCCCAGCAAGAAAATGTCAGAGATAGAGGAAGAAGCACTTTTTCACCTTGTTTTCCCAAAGGAAAATACAGTTATTTTGGTTGACTGGATTGGTATATATAAATTTAGTTCTTATTCAAAAGCTCATTTATTCTTTAGTCAACATGCTCTGTTTCAGTTAGCTGAACAGAATAATATGCCACAATTTGTGATTTTTATAAAGAAAATGTAATACTTTTAAATATCACTTTAGTTTGTTCAGGTAGAAAAAGACTTAAGAGCATTAAACACATCTCTAATTATATATCATGTATAATATACAAGCTTCTATTTTATTATTAAATTTCATATATAACACATTAATGTTTCCAACTGACCTTTATGTTAGGATCAATTTGTTTTAATGTTTTCAAAACCAGACTAATTTATTTTAAATAGCTTATATTGGAAAAATAACACTAAACTACAGTCTTCAACTGATAAGAATTAGATTGAACTCACACTGTTACCTAGGTAGTTAGTATTAAAATCAAATGACTATGAAAAAGGAAAATTAAATCTCTTTTAATATGTGAAAATTCTTAATTATAATTTGAGTGCTGTATTTAAATTTCCAGTAATTTCTATATCATTACAATTATTTATCAATGAAATATATGTAATGGCTCAAATAAGCAAAGTGTTTTATTTTTCTTTGAGTGGCATTTACATTACAAATTGAGACTAAATTTTCATTATAAACACAGTATTATTTTGTAAAAAGAACTTTAACAACCTTTATTAAAAATACAGTTAATAATTGCACTGAGATCCCTGAATTATCCATGACCTATTCACAACCATAAGAAAATCTAAAAATTTTAAGGAAAAAAGATAATTACCAGTTAGAATTTTCATATGAAAATAAGCAGAGGTATCATTAGTGTGACCAGAAATTCAATGAAAGCATCTAAATGCATCTGCTATCAAAGTATTCCTTGAGATTTATTTAACTTGACATAGAAAAAAGAGTACCAAACTTTAAGGAGTACAGCGATTCTTTGTGTCAGAGATATAGACCTTAGTCTGGTAGTTAAGAATCATGGCATATTCAAAGGGACTGTAACAGGTGAATATATCCACTCTACCATCTGAGCTTAAGAGCTAGAATTCACTCTTGGCAGAACCCGATATTGGGGCTTGGCCTATGAGACCCTCAGTGGTCACAGATAGGGCAGAGACGTGAACACTTAAGTTGGAGTCTCATATGAGGCCTGGAGGACTCACCTGAATTCAACCCCCAAATGCACCAACTTATTGTAGAAGGAAAAATGTAGTATTTTCTCTAAATAGCCTAAGTTATCCATGAGAAAATATGTTGTTTGCAGGTAGGTAGGTGATGTGGGGCTAAAAATTTGGGACTGTCTTTGTTTTTTCTCTCTCTCTGCTCTGTGTGTGTGTAAACATTTTTTAGTGTTATCAGATGAATGACTTCATCAGTTTAGTTGTTAATTTTAAACTATGATTTTCTGATTTTGGTGGAACAGTATCTGAGATTTATTTATTTTATTAAAAACACATTTTTGAGACACATTTTGGACATGACCAGTAGAATTTAACAATAATATTAGATAAGCACTCATTAATTTTAAAGTAGGCATCTATATTTAAATTTTAATAAAAACATTTGGCTGCTGATATATTAAAATCACTCTGACTTTTTTTCTTCATATAATAATGGCCTTTTAAAATGTTCAACTGTTACCACAAACTATAGTATCCATACATACTTTATAACTAGGCCATAGTATCCATGTATACTTCTTAACTATACTTATAACTTCTTAAACTAGGCCCTGAGTTTAAAGCTAAAAGCACATTCAATAATTTTGAATATAAACTTCTAAAATAGGTAGAATTCAAACTACCCTTTTGAAAGTGGATATTGTTGATTTTTGAAGGAAAAATATGTAGAAGCACAAGCAAGAAAGTAACATAAAAAACTAGAGTGAGTAATGAGGTTCAAATATAACTCTGGGTTTTTCTATCAAGGTTTTTTTTTATTATTAAGTATTCTCCATTTTTTACAGAGAAAACATGCAAACTGACTCTATGGATATTTTATGGTTGTGCAATATATATGTAAATATATATATTTAAACCTTTGTTTCTATGCTCAGCAATATACCGTAATACTTTAGGGTTAATACAGGTCATGTTCTTTCATCTTTATACTACCACCGCATATATGCACAAAAGAGACCTGTGTTATTTTCCTTTCTTTTTTCTTTTTTCTTCTTCTTTTTTATTTTATTTTTTTTTTTTGCTTTTAAGGGCCACACCCATGGCATATGGTGGTTCCCAGGCTGGGGGTCTAATCTGAGCTGTAGCTGCAAGCCTACGCCACAGCCACAGCAACACCATATCAGAGCAGCATCTGTGACCTACACCACAGCTCACAGCAACGCTGCATCCTTGACCTGCTGAGCAAGTCCAGAGATCAAACCTGCAACCTCATGGTTCCTAATCGGATTCATTTCTACTGCACCACATTGGGAACTCCAGACCTTTGCAATTTTCAATAACTTATATTATGGCAGAGATGGTGCAATATGGGTTATTTTGAATGCTTTTAATACTTTATACCCTTGAGAAAAAGAAAAGCAGCACTTCACCATTAGCAACTATCCTAGTATTATCAGTTAAGCATTGGTGTTAGCGTTGCTAGGAGACATTTAGGTCTCATGTCTAGGTCTTGGTACTCACCTTGAATATGTGAATTTTGCAAAATACCAGGATCAGGCAAGGCCACTCTGTCAATATGATGGATTAAGACAAAAGTAAGATCACTCCATAATTATGATTGAAGTTAGATAAGAAAAAGAATATTGTCTAAACTTCAAATATTACCACATATTTCTCTTTTGGATAAGTGACTGCTGCATCTGCACTTATTATAGCTTAGCCTCACAACATTTCTCCTATGTGTTGGATAAGATTTATCAAAACAGGCTACTATAGAATTCCCTCTGTTTCCTGACTACATGAAATCCAGAGCAAAGAAAAACTTCTTTGAAGTATCTCCAAAAATCACCTAACATAAGGTCAAATAAGACAATTCCTTTTAAATACCTTCTTACTGAGACATTGCATGATTCTCTTTAATTCACTCTCTTCCACATTGCAACAAGTCAGTGAGCCCAACATTCTGCAATTGCAGGTTTGTATCTGATAGTCTTTGACTATAGGCCACTGACACCTCTTCTGACAAGCTTTCTCTTCTTTTTAAGGAACTAGGGGAGTTCCCATTGTGGCTCAGCAGTAATGAACACAACTAGTATCCATGAGGACACGGGTTTGATCCCTGGCCTCTCTCAGTGGGTTGGGGATCTGGCTTAGCTGTGAGCTGTGGTGGAGTTCACAAATGTGGCTTGGATCCCACGTTGCTATAGCTTTGGTGTGGGCATGCAGCTATGGCTTAGATTTGACCCCTAGCCTGGGAATTTCCATATGCCATGGGTGTGGCCCTAAAAAAACCAAATAAAAATAAAAAAAATAAAGAAGTATGAAATATCAGTGTTCACATCTGAGATTTCTTCAGTCTTAAGCAATTTAGAAAGATGAAATTTAATTTCAACTAAATTAAAGATTTTAAATACTGTTTTTTAGTCATTCTCCATAAGTCAAAAGGCATCAATATGAATTTTCTCTCTGTCTCTGCAATATGTGGCTTTTTAATATTTAAATATAATAGGAAGTTACATACAGCCTGTCTTCATTATTCATGAACTCCATTTTGTGAATTTGTTGACTCACCGAAATTTATTTGCAGTCCTCAAATCCACACTTATGGCACTTTTATGGTTATTTGTGGGGAGTCTCACAGAAATAAAACATTGAGTTGCCTCATAGGCATTTTTCCATCTGAGAATAAATAAGGTGATTCCACTTCCTATTTCAACTCTCATACAGTAAAATATGTCTTTTTGTTGTATATTTAGTGCCATATTTCTTTTTTATAATTTATATGTTTATTAATAATGATTTTGATATTTAAAATGATCTTCAAACATAGTGCTGAAGTGCTGTAAATGTTTTTATGTCAAAGAGGACTATCATGTGCCTCATGGAGAAAATATGTATGTTGGATAATCTTTGATCAGGCATGGTTTATAGTACTGTGGGTCATGTAGTTTAATGTCAATAAATCATATATTAAATAATATGTTGTTAAAAAGAAACATAAATGAACTAGTGAAAATAAATATACAAAAAGTATATAGGCTCTAACCTTCAGAATAGGTCCTGGAAGTAACCCAGATATTTAATTGAAACCCATGAGAAACTATTCTAAGAAAATCATAACTGCAAATAGACCAGTATTTATAGTTTTAAGTTTAGCTTTGAACCATCTCAGTCTCTGTTTAGATCAATATGATCTGCTCCTACTCTAACTCTAGTCAAGAAAAAAAAAAATTTTTTTCTGAAGAAACGTAATGTCATTCAGAATCTCTGCAATTTATCGTTAAAATATTCAGCATTCAATAAAAAATGACAACTCATGATAACAGACATGAATTAGGAAAAAAGGAAATAATCAAAATCAGATACCAGAAGACTCACAGGTAATCCAGATAATATTTATCAGACATAGACTTATAAATTAGTGATACAAAGTGCGTATTAAATACTTTGTAGTTTCGAGAAACTGATGACACAATTGAGAATTAGAGATTTTAGGTTTATCAAGAATTTCATATAGAATGCTAGAAATTGTTAAGATAAAATGATTAGAAGTAGGGGGGTAGAATATAGAGAGAATAAAACAGAGAAAAAAGGATAGTAATAAGAACATGAAATATCAGAAATGATTAAAAAACTTCAAAATAAATATAAGTGGGGTCTCTGAAGGAGAGAGGAGATAAAAATTTCCAAAAAAAATTATATGATACATCAAACCCCTGATTCATGGAGCCCAACAGATTGCAAAAAGTATAAATACAAAGAAGCCACACCTAAGCACATTATTGTAAAACAATTGAAAAGAAATGATAGAAACATTCGGAGCAGTCCGAAGGAAATCAAAAACGCATGTGACTTTCAAAGACTCAAAACTTAGACTGATAGTTAAAATTCTGAAAGAAAATAAGCACCAACATAGAAGTCTATAGCTGATAAAAAGCATCTCTCAAAAATGAAGATATAAAAAGGTGTTTTCAGACAAAAGAAAAAATGAAAGAGAATTCCTTGCCCAATATCCCTGCATTAAATTTACTTTTTAAGACATAAATAAAATGATCTCTGATGGACATACCACAAAAGGAAATAATAAAGACAACTACAAAGTATAAATAAATTATTAAATCAAAATGAATGTTAACTTTATAACATTAATAATTTAAAATGCACATAATATTAAAATAATTATGAAAAATAGCTGGTATTGGAGACATATTCAAAATAAAACCATGATACCACTACAGCTCATCAAAATGGCTGAAATGAAAGAAAGAAAAACAATAGAAGAAAGAAGGAAATGAAGGAAGGAAGAAAAGAAAGAAAGAAAAAGAAAGGAAGAAAGAAAGAAAAGCAATAACAAATGTTGGCAAGGATAAGGAAATAGTGAATTTCCTGTCACATAATGCTGCTGTGAATACAAACTGCTGGTTGGTGATACTACTTTGGAGAAGTGTTTGTCAGTATTAATTAGTACTGAGATTACATGTACTCCATGTTGTAGAAACTCCATTTCATGATACAATAACAATAAAAATGTATATGCAATAAGGAACACATATAATACTTTTGCAAAACTAGATTGATGCATATCCCAAATATAATGAATGTTAAGAGAAAGAATTGAAATACAAAAGAGTATATTCCATGACATTTTTAAATGATATTTTAAAATATATAAAAAGCAAAACTAATCAACAGTGTATATGTTTTGGAAAGCATAATGGGAAGGACAAGGCGCATTGTAATATCTGGGTATTTAATGATGTCTGATATTTTGATTGGGGTGCTGCTTCTTAGGTATGTTTACAGATACAATTCATTGATCTGTAAATACAAGATTTGTTTTGCAATGACTTTTCTTCATTATACCAAAACATAAAAATGTTAGATAGAATTCAACTAGTGTAATATTTCGAGTAAATCACTTAGATACCTCAGTTAAATCTTCTGTAAGAAATAAACATTATTCTCTTTTCCCTCTTGGAACCTTCTTTCCCATTGTTCTTGTGTTGCGGAGAAAATAATCAGGAATAATTATGCAAAGGCACTGTAAAAAAATACAAGAAATAGAACATGTCAATTTCTACTAAAAAATCATTTAAAATTATATTAGTCTGTATTCAGGAAACTTGTTTTAAATGTAGCTCTTCCTTAAACAATAAGGATTCACTATATCACACAGAAAACTCTATTCAGTATCTTTTAATAAACTATAATGGAAAAGAATTTTTAAAAAGTATCTATCTATCTATCTATCTATCTACCTATACACACACACATACACACATAAAACTGAATCACTTTACTGTATACCTGAAACTAACACAGTATTGTAAATCAATATATTTCAATTAAAAATAAATTTTAAAAATGATGGGAGTTCCCATCGTGGCACAGTGGAAAGGAATCTGACTAGGAACCATGAGATTGTGGGTTTGATCCCTGTCCTCACTCAGTGGGTTAAGGATCCGGCATGGCTATGAGCTATGGTGTAGGTCGCAGGAGCAGCTCAGATCTGGCGTTGCTTCGGCTATCTTATAGGCTGGCAGATACAGCTCCAATTAGACCCCTAGCCTGGGAACTCCATATGCCGTGGATGCAACCCTACAAAGACAAAAAGACCAAAATAAATAAATAAATAAATAATAAATTAAAAATGAAATAAAACATAGGTCTTCTTTAACTTGCTGTATGATTTTGAGAAAAGAATCAATGTTTCTTATGTTTAATTTGTAACATGAGGTATGACATTATTAAATCACTTACACCTTTTTTGGAATATACCAATATCTTGCATGTGATTAGGTGACAATACTTTTTATGGAAAATATTTTGTATCATAACTATATATTTGAAAATCTAGGCGAATATTTAAGAGAAAAAATTAGTATCATCACACAGACTAATACTGTTAAGATTCATAATAGATAAAAAAATAATAGCATTTATATCTATAGCCTTAATTAGGAGGAATTTAAACCATCTTAGGAAAATTAAGATGCTGCAAAACAAAAAACTATCTTCATATTATTCTTGAGACACAAGTAATTTACTTGTTAGAATCATCTTTGATCATTTTGCCCCAGTCCACATTTAAATTAATGAATCATAGTATGACATACAAGAGTCAGTCACTTTTTTTTTAAAGCAGATGGTAATTGTCAATTACTAATTGAGAACATGCCAGTACATTCATGCAAACTAGGGGATGCACTTTTTAAATAGAGGGTAGAAATTAGAGAAATAAAGAGAAAAGAGAAGGTCTTCTGTGAATTCTTAACACCAATAGGTGGAATCCAGCTGCATATAAACCAAATCTTAAAATATCAGTAATAAAGGAAAATTGACTTTTCACCTACTTATTTGAAACTCTTGATCATTAAGATAAAATCAAATTTTTATTTAACAATCTGCATGTTGTCCTAGACTCTCATTAATTAATTCTAATTATGATCTTCCTCTATCATTAAAAATATGTAGAAAATTATATTTTAAATCAGTTAAATTTTAATTTCTCATTAGTCAAATAGGCAGCCTGTACTACCATGAAAATTGAGTGTACTATTCCACATGAGTCTCAGAAGATATAGCAAGTTCAATTGTGATTACTCTTGAAATGTTTTTTAATCGGCCAGTGAGCCAGACTGCTACTATTCCATGGGTACTGTCAGAAGACAGGACACTATGGCACTCCTGACTCAGAGACAAAGAATTTTGTATGGCAGAGGAAGCAAGCACATTATGTTGATGCTATAGATATAACCCTGGAAAATACATTCTGGCATAGCCAGCAAGAATTTTCAGGGATGGTCAGAGCACATTGCCTCTCCCAAAAGTCCTCTGGGCTTCCCAAAACATAATGTATCTACCTCTGTCACTGTATTGTTTGCATCATGTTGTCACTTTCAATGTTTTAATTATTTTCTTTAAATTGTGAAAACATGGAGAGAAGAGTTTGTTCAGTTTCGTGATCTTAGCATCTATGGACATACACATAAACATAGTGCTTCCTTTTCTTCTCTATTGCTATGTAGTGAATCATCCACAGTTTCAGTAGCTTAAAACAATACTTTCATTAACTCTCATGGTTTCTGTGGTCAGGAAATCAAAAAGGGCTTGTTTGAGCAATTCTGGCTTAGGATCTATCATAAGGTAGCAGTCAGATGACTGGTACAGCTGGGACTCTGGGAGCTGGGAGAAGATGGGGGCTGAGTTGTTTGTTTTGCATGTGTGTGTACACATTTTTTTTAAATGTAGCATCGGGGCTTTTTCTTGTGGTCTCTCTTTAGGGTATGGCTACCTCAAGGTACTTAGATCAGTGCTTCCAAAGGGAAGTGTCCCTGAAAGTAAGACAGAGACATCCTTTCCCTCTGCTACTTAGAAGTCACTTCCTCCAAGGTCATTAGCCCACTCAGATACAAGAAGGAGAACTTAGGAGCCCCACAGAATGGCAGAAATACCAAGATTACATTTTTAGAAGAGAAAATTTGATGAGAGATAATATTGTGGCCATGCTTGGCCCATACATATCACCATAGTTTTACATATTATTGTTAAGGGAAGGAAAAATAGAAAATAGGAAAAGTATGATTTTGTGATTGATACTTGGCCTTTGTCCCTAGTTTGGTACAGTGTTCCTAAAACTCTTGGAATTTCTTAAATGATAAGTGATAAAAGTGTCTTAATATTCATGAAACTCCTTTCAGCTACACCTGTTTTGTGAATGAGGCGAATTGGGAAACACCTAAGGATGGGGACTGGTTGCCAGCGGAATGAAACTTGTGATTAGAGGGTCAATACTTTTAGTACCATTCCCTGACCCCCAGGGAGGGGAGAGGGGCTGGAGGTTGAATTGACCACCAGTAGCCCATGATTTAATCAGTGGTGCCTATGTAGTGAAGCCTCTTTATATACCCAAAAGGATGAAGTTTGAAGAACTTCCAGTTTTGTGAATCAGAATACTCTCATGTGCCATCATGCTGGACCAAAACTCCACAAGGACAAAAGTTCGTTTGCTTGGGACCTCACCCTTTGGATCTCTTCATCTGATTGTTGATTTGTATCTTTTAACATCCTGTGTAGTAAACCAGTAATCTAGCGAATAAACTGGTTTCCTGTATCCTGTGAGTCACACTAGCACATTAATAGAATTCAAGGGGGGAGGGGGTCAAGAAAACCTCAGACTTAAAGCCCTTTGGTCAGAAGCACAGGCGATAACCTGGATGTGCAACTTGTACCTGAAGTGGAGGACAGTCTTATAAGACTGAGTCCTTAATCTATGGAATCTTATGCTACCCCTGGGTTGATAGTGTCAGACTGAGTTGAATTGTAGGACATCCAGCTGGTGTTACAGAATTTCTTGGTAGTGTGAGGAAAACCACTCCCTCACACACTGGAATAATTGGGTGCAAATCTTTAGAAGGGAAGGAGAGACAACAGAGAGAGGCAAGGAAGGAAGAAAGGACAATAGTAACAACCTAAAGATTATAGATATATAACAATTTAAAACTATAAAACATGCACATATTTTATTGTGGATGCATACATTTGTTTTATTCATATGTTAAAAATAAAGCTGTCAGTTAAATTTATATCAAATGAAGAAACTACTAGATGAATAAAATATTCAAAGTAATATTGAAATCTTATTGGATTCTTTAAACATAAAAATAAAATGTGAATTTCCTAATTCTAAAATAAATTCATTCATCTTAGCATGGTTTTATGTTTTCTTTTAACCATTAGTAGCATAGTGTTATTCTGTTCTTACTGAACACTGATTGACACCAACTAGTAGTTTGAATAAAACAACATAGAAGCTTTATAATAATCTAGATACAAAAAAAAAGAAAAAATCAATGAATAAATACATAAATAATTTAGATGGGTCTATATGATCTTGAATTTCAGTTGGGCTACAGATTTGGCTTTTTCTCTCTCTCACCAGAATGGTTTTAGGTAATCCCACTGCCTATTTCTTTTTTTTTTTGTCTTTTTGTCTTTTCTTTTGTTGTTGTTGTTGCTATTTCTTTGAGCCGCTCCCGCGGCATGTGGAGGTTCCCAGGCTAGGGGTCAAATCAGAGCTGTAGCCACCGGCCTATGCCAGAGCCACAGCAACGCGGGATCCGAGCTGCGTCTGCAACCTACACCACAGCTCACGGCAACGCCGGATCGTTACCCCACTGAGCAAGGGCAGGGACAGAACCCGCAACCTCATGGTTCCTAGTCGGATTCATTAACCACTGTGCCACAACGGGAACTCCCCACTGCCTATTTCTGAACAAAGAGGTTTGTGAATTTTCTAATACATTTTTGAGTCCTTGAAAAACATCAAAGAGTTATAACTTAAAATAAGTACTGTCTGGGTCTTACAGCATTGTTGGTCAGTGGGCTTTTTATTACTTTCCTTTCACCTTTGCATCATATCTTGAGAAGTTTCTACTGTTATGGGCTGATAGGCAATTTACTTACATGTAACACGACTCCTCCACTTGGCCCTATAATCATCAACTTCTTTGAATGATACCAGGAGCTTCCCCAGTGGGTGTGAGTGACAGGTCTTCTGATAATGGAGGTCATGCCTTGTACAGATGATGTGTTTTTGCTTTGCAGTTCTTGAAGCCGCTTCTGCCTGTCAATTGTTCTTTCTGCCTTTATTGCTGAGTGGGGGACCCTCTATATATGAGGAGATAATAACACTATCTTGGAGTGTTTTATGGCATTAAATTGTACTATAGGTATGTCTGTTTTTCAAGTATATTCCTTTCCCTATGGAGGCAGAATAGGGGAAGGAATTTCCTAGGTACATTATATTTTAAAAATCTAATTAGATGATGGTATTCTTTTTACAGAAATCACATTTATGTAATTCTATAAAACTATCTTTCTCCTTTGTCTTCATGTCAGTGTCATATCCCCTATATTCCCCAGTGTGATAATAATTAGAAATGTTTTGATTCGTATGTCCTTTCTTAGATGGAGTTTTGTTTTAAAGTTCATTGTGGTACCATTATGTGATTCTTAAGGTAATATTCTTTCTATAGCTAACAGTACGCTCATTCTGACATAATCGATAATGATGACTCCTCAGAATTCTCTTCTCCACCACCTCTTTTCCAGGCCAACTGAACATGCTTATTCCTGAAAATATAGTGTTATCTTCTGCATCAGGCTGTTCAAGGAGGCCCTTCCCTTATTCTAGAAAAATTCTTATTTCCCTGATCCCCAGTATGGGAATTTGAGGACTAGTCCTTTTTCATATGCTAGTTCTCCTCTTAAGCATTATTTCTCATGGGAAGACTGACATTTCTGACTGTCTGTTCTATGATCCCATAGAAATTTAAAGTCTCTTGCTCTCTCTGCAAACACCCCCCCCCCATATACACTCTCTAACACTTCTTCATTTGACTACCTTACCTGGTAGGTTATAAGCTTAGTGAGGACAGGGACCAATTTTACCTCATCACCACAGTCCCTGGCCCATCATAATTGCTCAGTAAACAATACATGATACATTTGAACTCTGTGTTAATCCCTATTCCTAGCCTTTATTCATGTTTTGGAAAAGTGCTTTCTGTGACACAAGACAGAGAGAGGAGTTAAGGAAATACAGACAGTGAGAAAAGAAAGGATATGAAAGAAGTGGGAGAGAGAGTAGGAATGAGAAATGATCAAAAGACAAAAGTTAGGATGAATACATAGTGGCCTGTTCCAGACATAAAGCAATAAGCTATAATTGGAGTGACTAAAAGGACTGTTTAGTTTCTAATAATACATCTGAGCACAATAAGACTAATGCCCAAGATATTTATAGTTTTAAAAAAAATTACAGGGTGCTTTGCTGTATCCTATCTAATTTGTCCTCGTGTGGATGAGCTTTGCATTTTTACCTGTGTGAAAAATGCAAAAAGAGCCTCTAGCAGTGTTTCGAAACTTTGCTTATGGAGGACCACTCCTGGTAATCTCCTGAGTCCATACTCTCCATCCTATTATCTTAAGTTAGGTACTTCCCTTATTTCAGAGAAGTTTTGAATAGCTTCCACATTATCTCTTCACTTGCTTTCTTGGCCATTCCATACCCTCCAAAGTTTTTCCAAAGTGTTCTTCTAAAATTTAAAATTTATCATTTCACCCAGCTTTAAATCTTTCTGTGGCTTCCCATCACATTCAGGAAAAGGTTGAGTATAATTTGTTATCTGTCTTATTTATATTCCTTTTCCATTATGCCTCCCTCTTCTCCCTACACTTTTGATTATTTATAGATGCTTGAAAATGACCTTCTCTCTTACTCCTCTGGGCCTTTACACAGGTTTCTGCTGTCTAGCATGACTTTCTCCTACATTTTGAACTTGGTTAAATGCCACTTATGTTCAAACATGCTGTTCAAGTGTCATCTCAGCTCAGGAGTCTTTTGTAATTAAACTGAATGAGTTACCTCTCCTCCTTAATTTTCCAAAATATGTCCCTTATGTTATTCATTATATTTTTGGTTCTTACTTATTACTCTACTTCTAAACTACACACATTTACTGAGAACACATTTCTCTGATGATCTACATATGCATTACAGAATATGGTCTGGATACTGTTGTTTTAACCTAAGGTCTCTGGGTTGCAAATTACCGAAATCCATTGCAATTTTGCTTAAGAAAAACATAACTTTTCAAGAAGCGAATTAAAATACCCAGTAGAATCCAAGTAAATGTTAAAAAACAGTAATTGGAACACCTTTTAATATTTGTTTTTCTCTGCCCCTTTTTTCCTTACTCTCTTTTCTCCTTTACTTCTGGGGTTTTTTAGTGCTTCTGAGGACACAGGGCTACTGCAAAGCTCCCAGTTTATACCAGCTCGTTAGTACTGAGAGTAATGCATTTGCTTTTCTGAAATCCAATTCTGAATTCCTGTAGAAAGACTTAGTATCAAGATTTCATAGAGCTCAAACCATGTGTCATATGGCCACCCTTTGGTTAATCACTGGTATTCAAGTCAATCCAAGTAGTAATTAGATGGAATCATCCTTGTATGCAACAACAGATCTCAGTGAAAAAGAATAATTATATAAGCTATAGGTAACTTCGCATGGTTCACTAGATTTCTCTATGCAACCTAAAATGAGAGAAAACTTAGTAGAATAACAACATACAGAGTATAAAAGTGAAAAAGGAGAAGAAAATCAAATGATCATCAAACTGTTACTCTTCAAGAGAAGGTAAAACTACTGAGACTGAATGCAAAATGGTTTTTAACTAGTATTTTTTAAAAGTAAGACTTTGAATCTATGAATATCTTGCATATTTATTTCTATTCATTTCATTTATTTTAGCTTTTATATTTATGTATTTTAGCTTAGTTATATTTGAATTTTTTATAAATTTTAGATCTTGTAAAACTAATTTTTTTCTTCTTTACTAATAGATATATTTTAATCTTTATATTTTCTTATATGTACAGATTTTCTGTGTGGCCTTTTCATATGAAGTGACAATTTTCATTGCTTTCTTGATAGTTTGATATCTGATTTTCTTTTAGATCTTCTTTTTCCATATTGTCCAAGTTTTGAAGGTATTTTTTGTTTACCTTTTCTAAATTATCTAAAACACTGTAGAAATTTACATCATAAATATTTGATTTAAAATTTTTTCAAGATTTTTTTTTATGGCTCTCCAGAGAAACATACTAAGAAGATTTGTGTGTGTGTATAGAATATATATACATAAATTTATATACTACTATATGCTACTTCCTCTTATATAAACACACACATACAGATATATATTTAAACATAGAAACAACATAGTTTTTTTTTTTTTTTGTCTTTGTCTTTTTTGTTGTTGTTGCTATTTCTTGGGCCGCTCCCTCGGCATATGGAGGTTCCCAGGCTAGGGGTTGAATCGGAGCTGTAGCCACCGGCCTATGCCAGAGCCACAGCAACACGGGATCCGAGCCGCATCTGCAACCTACACCACAGCTCACGGCAACGCCGGATCGTTAACCCATTGAGCAAGGGCAGGGACCGAACCCGCAACCTCATGGTTCCTAGTCGGATTCGTTAACCACTGCGCCACAACGGGAACTCCAGAAACAACATAGTTTTTTAATGTAAGAAGAATTAGAAAAATAAATGTATGGTGCAAAAATTTTATGTAATTCTTTCAGATTTAGAAGCATCAGGTAAACGAATAGTTAATAAATCCATTGAGGAGCTAAGTGACATACTCAAAATAACATCGGTATAGGAGTTCCTGTCACGGTTCAGCAGTAATGAACCCCACTAATATCCATGAGGACATGGGTTCAATCCCTGGCCTTGCTCAGTGGGTTAAGGATCTGGCTTTGCTGTGAGCTGTGGTTTGGGTGGCAGATGTGGCTGGGAATCTGGTGTTGCTGTGGCTGTGGTGTAGACCAGCAGCTAAGCTCAGGTTGGACCCCTAGCCTGGGAACTTCCATATGCCATGGTGTAGTCCTAAAAAGACAAAAATATATATGGATTTACATATAAAGAAAGCCTTATACCTCATATATTTGTATTATATACATTTATAAACATCAATTGAACATTTGACTATGATGTTAATTTTATGTGTCAACTTGGCTATGACATAGTACCCAATTTTTGGTCAATATAGTCTAGATATTTTTGTAAATGTTAATGTAATTAGTATTTAAACATGCAGACTTTGAGTATAACAGATTAACCTCTGTATTGTAGGCAGTATAACAGGTTAACCTCTATATTGAAAGCAGGCCTTATTCAAGCAGTTGAAGCCTTTAAGAAAAAAGACTAAGACCCACAAGGAAGAAAGAATCCTGTCTCCAGACTGCTTTTGGATTGGATAATGTAATAACATCAACTCTTGCCAGGGTTTCCAGCCTACCAGCCTGCTGGAGACACCTTTCCACACTCCACACCCAGTTGCATAAGCCAATTCCTTAAAATAAATTTCTCTCTCTCAGATTAAATATCATATCTCAGAAAAAATATTTTAAAAATATTTTTATTTGAATAGTTTTTATTGTTTATGATTGTATTGTTTTCTTAGTACTTATATTCTTAAATTTTACCTTTCTGATATTCGTATTATGGCATATTTTACTCATTGCTTTATTTTCTATTTTTTTCTTTGTTTCTCACTAGCCTATATTTATCATTCCAATTTCTAAACCTGTCTTTATGGGATCAATAAGTCAATTCACATTTAGAATAAAAAACTGATACATACAAATTTTTCTTCTGTTCTTATTTTAAATTTTAGATTTTTTTCTTCTTACCCTTACTTGGTGTTTTGAGTAATTTGCTTCACATTGACCTTTTATACCTTATTAATTAGGGAGATTAATTATACTTTTCCATTTCATTAATGCATACTTTTTCTTTTCTTTCTTCGCATATATTTTACTCCCTCTCTCTCTATATATAATATCCTCACATACATATATTTATACATATACACACACACACATATATATAGCTATACACACATATATTACTTTCTTAGGAGTTCCTGTCGTGGCTCAGTGGTTAACAAATCTGACTAGAAACCATGAGGTTGCAGGTTCAATCCCTGGCCTCACTCAGTGGGTTAAGGATCCAGCGTTGCCGTGAGCTATCATGTAGGTCACAGATGAGGCTTGGAACTGGTGTTGCTGTGGCTGTGGTGTAGGCCAGCAGGTATAGCTCCGAATCAACCCCTAGCCTGGGAACCTCCATATGCCTTGAGTGGGGCCCTATAAAAGACAAAAAAAGACAAATATATATATATATATATATAAAACTTTCTTAAAACAAATCCTACCTTATCAAAGTATTCTACATTTTCTTTAGCTACGATAGCATATTTAGTTAACAGCTATTATTGTTTATTTTATAGAAAAAAATTTTCTTTTCCAAGAATACTTATTCTGTAATTACAGTGCACACACTATTAATTTGGACTTAATTTTTTGTATGCTGAAGTTTAATGTTCACCACTGATTTCTTTCTTCTGTATGTTCTCCTTACTTGAGGTTCTATTGTGGTTCTTAATTTGTGAAATTCCTTTTCAGGCATTTTCTTCAAAGAGTAGAGTAATATATTTTCTTTGTATAAACAAATTAACTTCTTAAACCTTGTATAATGAATGATATCACTGTTGTGTGTAGGATTCTGTGAGGTACCCCTTTTCTTTCAATAGCTATTAATATCATTCTCTGTCTTTGGGTTCCAGTATTGGTGAAGAGAAACCTAATTTACTTAAGTAGCTTGTTTTACTGATTGGGAGTCTTTGTTATTGCCTTTTAATTTTAGAATTTCTCAAAGTTTGTACTGTCTTGTCATCAGTTTAACCCAGCAAAATGTCTTTCATTTGCATAGCTAGACCATTATTCATCTTAGGAATGTTATTTTTCTTTTGTTGGAGTAATTATTGTCTCACTTCCACTCATTTCTTTTTCTCCTTCTGTTATTTGTATATTATGTTTCCTAGATTCATCTGTCATTTCTCTTATTTTTTCTCTGAATCTGTGTCTTTAATTTTTTTCCTCAGAAAACAAAGGGTCAGTAACCAAACTTAATACATGGTAGTCATGATTAAAAATCACAAGCCATTCATAATCAAGATCCCACAAGAGAAAAGGACAGATTTACCTAATGCCTCAGTTTATGTTGTTGAAGGGAATTAATATTTATTGCTATCAATTGTGGATTCTCCTTTTTTTCATTCTTAAAGAGGTCAGATGCCAACTTTGCTAGACTAGTGCAAATAATGATAAACCTAAGTATTCAATTTTCTGTTCAGTTTTAATTATTATGTTGTGATTTTTATTAAATCTGACTAGAGGCTTTTGCCAGTGTCAGACATGAATAAGAGAAAAAAAATTAGGCAATATTAAAAAAAATCTACATTAAAATTCTTAGTTCCTCCTATGCATAAAAAAACAATTACTGTGTCTTTTCCTTTTAGTGGGATGAAATGAATAATATCTTTGAGAAGGAAAAATATCAGTACATCCTGCTATAATATGATAACTAATCTTCACAGTTTTTTTTTTTTTAGTGTCATTCCCAAATGGGCTAGAATAAAAACTCTTTCGTAAAGTTAATTTTATGGGTTGGAAGGTTAAATTTACATTTTTGGTTGAATTCAATTAATGATACCACAAAATCCATTTTTTTTCCATCAAGACTGTATGTGCACGTTGCATACTGATGTTAGTTGTATATAATTCCACGTCCTTATTTCACATAATTTGCTTTTATTCAATTTCAACTTCATGTAGTAGCTAAGAATAAAATAAAAATTCCATATTGACATTTGTCCTTCATATTTGAAAAGCAATCCATGAGAATTATAGTAATTTTGGTTATGAATGTGGGTGTGACTAAAAATGAGTGACATATCCTAATAAAATGGGGGTTATATCTATGGCCCATAGATCAAATTTCCAGTAGCCTATTTTCGTAAAGCCTGCCACTGAGATTGTTTTTCACGTATGTAACTGGTTGAAAAAAGGAAGAATATTATTTTATGAATATGAAAATAACATGAAATATAAATTCCCATGTCCATAAATGAAGATTTGCTGGAACACAGCCATACTCATTTTGCATATTTTCTTTTTTTGTATTTTTTTCTCCCTATTACTTTTTTTCATCATTTACAGTTTACTGGAGTATAGTTAATTTTCAGTGTTGTGATAATTTCTGTTGTACAACAAAGTGATTCAGGTATACATGTACCCACATCCATTCTCTTTCAGATTCTTTTCCCACATAGATTATCATGTAATATGGCGTATTCTCTGTGCTATACAGCAGGTGTGCCTATGCCATTCCCAAACCCCCAGTCCATCCCTCCCACCTATCCTCTTTGCAAACCATAAGTTTGTTTTCCAATTCATGATTCTGTTTCTATTCTGCAAATAAGTTCATTTTTTTTAGATTATACATATAAGTGATATCATATGATGTTTGTCTTTCACTTTCTGATTTAGTGTGATAATCTCTAGGTCCATCCATGTTGCTACAAATGGCATTATTTCATTCTTTTAGATGGCCTAGTAATATTCCACTATATATATGTACCATATCCTCTTCATCCATTCCTCTCTCAATGGACATTTAGGTTGCTTCCATGTCCTGGCTATAGTAAATAGTGCTGCAAAGAACACTGGTGTGCATGTATCTTTTTGAATTATTGTCTTGTCTACATAGATGTCCAGGTGTGGGGTTGATGGATCATACAGTAGTTCTATTTTTAGTTTTTTGAGTAACCTCCATACTGTTTTCCATAGTGGTGGCACCAGTTTACATTCCCAACAGTGTAAGAGGGTTCTCTTTTCTCCACACCCTCTCAGCATTTACTGTTTTTAGACTTTTTGATGATGGCCATTCTGACTGGTGTGAGAGATACCTCATAGTAGTTTTGGTTTGAATTTCTCTAATAATTAGTGATGTTGAGCATCTTCTTGTGTCTTTTGAACATCTGAAAAAATGTCTATTTAGCTATTTCCAATTTTCATATCTTCCATGATTGCATTCATGATATAGCCACAGGACTGAGTAGTTACAAGAAAGAGTATATGGTTACAAACTCACGAATATTTGCCATCTGACTCTCTTCAGAAAACCTTTGTTGACCTTTGTGATACAATATACTTATGATAAAGATACTGTACTTTTCACAACTGGAATTATACTGAAGGTAGAAGATTCTATTTGAACATCTCCTGCTAACAATTAACCCAGTTTTACAATTTCTCATTTTCCCTCAATATGAAGTTAGAAATGACTAGATGAATAACAAATTATGTACAGGAGATAGAGATTTTCAAAGCAAATTAATAAGCTAGAAAATTGGAATTTTATTTTAAACCTATATGTTGATTATAACTTGTGACCTTAATAGAACCTGAGTAGCAATGCTTGACTCAATCCACTTATTTCAATCCACTTATTTCCAATGAGAGAATGTTTATCCAGTGCCTGTTATATGAAGGACACTAGAGGAAATTGTAGTGAATAAAAGACATAGTCTTTGTATCTGTTATATATAGTAATATAGTATGAGATTAGATAATATGATTAATGAATAATACAAAAGTGAAAATAAGTATACTTAAAAAAACAGCAGAACTGGGAAACTGAGAGAGTGTTTCTCTATGTTTTGCAAGGTTTATTACATACTTCTCTCATGAACCATTTCTGTATAAACAAAAAAGAGAAATACCTTTCTGATTTACATTGTTTTATATGTATATAAAACCAGGGAGTCATACAATTTTTATTGAAATAATAGATTTTAAGAATCCACATAAATAGTTCCTTGTATTTGAACAGATTGACTTTTACAAAACCTGACTTTATATATTTTATCTTCCTTGTATTTGGTAGACTCTTATTTTTGTTGTTTAAAAGGAAAATAAATATAGTAGAATAAGTTTCTATCTCCTAGTCAAAATAGGGAGGTTTTTTTCAACTTAAAATACGACTCGACATTACACAAAATTGAAAGTAATACTAGTTGTATTCTGATTTAAGCCACATAATTTTAGTTACTTAAAGTATGGGACATTTTTATAAGAGTCATAAAGTGATATCACAGTCATAAGACTAGGGCTATATAAATATATATTTGTTTGCATGTATATATGTGTAGTTTTTCTTCTGTTTTATAATTCAGATATATAAGAAAATGTGGACAGGAATAACATCATTTGCCTATTTTTCTAATTAAAATTTAATTATCATTTACTTTTTTAGTGGACTTGAACATTCGGAAAACATATTTGGAAATAGTCTTTATTACTTGAAATATCTAAATTTGTCTCTTCACTTAAACTTTAATATAACGAATCCCTGAATCACATATCTTCTATTATAATGTGTGGCTTCAAAAGTGGGTAGAATAAAATTATATATGTGTTTTGGTTCAAAAGAGAATTTAGGGAGTTCCCGTTGTGGCACAGTTGTTAAAGAATCCGACTAGGAACCATGAGGTTGCAGGTTTGATCCCGGGCCTTGTTCAGTGGGTTAAGGATCAGGCATTGCCGTGAGCTGTGGTGTAGGTTGCAGACGCGGCTCAGATCCTCAGATCCCGCGTTGCTGTGGCTCTAGCGTATGCCAGTGGCTACAGCTCCAATTCGACCCCTAGCCTGGGAACCTCCATATGCTGCAGGAGTGGCCCTAGAAAAGGCAAAAAGACAAAAAAAAAAAAGAGAGAATTTAGAAAGCAATAGTGGCTATGTTTACCTGTAAAGCAGTTAATACGTAATATGAAGAATATTTAAACTTTAAATTGAAGTAACAAATCTTATCAATTGAATATCTGGAATTGAGAATTCATAATCATGTATCAAATTACAAGGTTTTAAAAAAGAGATAGTTGAATCCAGATCATGACATTTATAAATTGTCACCTTGAGTAAATTGTTGATTAATTAGTGATTTTTGTTTCCTCATTCCAGAAATTAGCTAGGTGCTATCTACTTAAGAAGTAGAAAATAACAAGAAAAATGATTGTTGAAGAAAAGCTCCTCAATAAAATTAGTCATCTTATCACTGTATTCTTTTCCAAACAGTAGCAGTGCCCTTCCACTCTTTGGTGCATGACGTGCATCCAGTTTTAACCTGGCATTTTGTAGAAATGTTTCTATGATTTCCTATCTTGTTTTTGGATGCAAACTATTACATTTGGAATGCTGGGCAATGGGGACCTACTGTACAGCACAGCAAACTGTGTGTGATTAGGTCACTTTGCAGTACAACAGCAATTGAAGAAACATTGTAAATCAACTATAATAAAAAAAACTAACGAACTATATTGAGACTTGATATTTTCTTAGCTATGAATAAAAATGTTTATTAAACAAGTTAATAAGGTAAATGTAACAGGATTTTTACATCAGTGAAGAAAATATTAAAATATTAATCATAGTACCTAAGTTTGGAAGCGTCCTTAGAGATCAAGTATCTACCTACTTTATTTTATATATGAAGAAATAATGGAAAAATGATCTTCCCCAAATCATTTTGCTAAATCATTATTCTGTGTTTATCAATTTTGTATTTACTGTAGGCACATCTTTTCAACTCTGTGAGATAAAAAGAAAGTAAAAAGAAAAAAGGTAACTTGTAAGAGTGCAATGAAGCTCTAAAAATGGTACAGTACTTGAAAGTGCTTTAAAAAAATTACGTTACGGAGTTCCCGTCGTGGCGCAGTGGTTAACGAATCCGACTAGGAACCATGAGGTTGCAGGTTCGGTCCCTGCCCTTGCTCAGTGGGTTAACGATCCGGTGTTGCCGTGAGCTGTGGTGTAGGTTGCAGACACGGCTTGGATCCCGCGTTGCTGAGGCTCTGGCGTAGGCCGGTGGCTGCAGCTCCGATTAGACCCCTAGCCTGGGAACCTCCATATGCCGTGGGAGTGGCCCAAGAAATAGCAAAAAGACAAAAAAAAATTTATGTTAAAATTGAATATATTATTGTCAAGAAATTATATTTCCCTATTAGGTAATTTCTCTACTTAGTTTATTAAACTAAGCTACTCTCTTAGATTTAAAAAAAAATAATGCTATGTTTTTGCCAATGCTCTATCTCCTATTACATAAGGGGGTTAAAGATGGAAACTGTGTATCGGCCTTATATTGTTTATTTCTTCAAGGCGGGATGGGATTATTAGCTCAACACTCAAACTCAAATTTTGACACATCCAATTGCTTTAAATATAGCTGAAGTAATCAGATGTTTAGACATTTAAAGTCTTCCTGCTTTGCAATCTTTGGAATCTAGAATATTTTAGCTTTGTTGCCCTGTTACAATTCATCGATTTAGTATACAGAAAAAAAACTTAATTGCAAATATTCATATTAGTATATCTCTTACTTTTAATTTTCATTTTAGAATATTTTTTATGTGTTTTACAAAATAGCCCTATATTTTTCATATGTTTAAAATTAATTTCATTGTTTCAAATACCGGACTATATTTAAGAAAAAAAAATCTTATTTTCCATAGAGATATAGTTTAAAATTGAAATGTGTACATCTCTCCAAATTGGAAATGTTTTTTTTTAATGTATAAAGAGAAGTGTTCCAGAATATGACGATACTTGCATTGGGTTTTCACTAACGACCTCATTTTTCACTCCTGCAGGTAAAGTCTAGAGTAATCCCATCACTGTGATTCATTGATAGGGACCTACTTAATCACATGGCTGTATTAATAATTTTTCGTTACACTTTATACCTTAGTGATTTTAAGAGGTCAACATTCATCATTCTGTATCATGTTGGGCAAGCCCTCTCAGAGAAAAGCTAAAAATTGAATTGATTTCTCAACTTTATTAAGACATGAGTGCACTGGTAATGTGTAATTGGTCATGCCTGAATCTCATTTGCATTTACCTCCTGGTGTTTTCTTCTGTGCAGTAGGCAGAAAAGAAACCTGTATTTGCTGTAGAAATTGACAGGTTAGAAATCATCTAAATAGATGTTCTGAATGACCAAGGTTGGAAGATGTCTGGAAACACTTACATGAGAGAAATGGTTGAAGAAATCAAAGAAGTCTGACCTGAGAAGAGAATAATTAAAGGAGACGTGATCATTTTTTTCAGATATTTGAGGATCAGGAATTTGGAATGGGTGTCATATCTTTGGTGTGTGGTTACAGATGTACTGTGCTGAGTAGGTACCTAGAGGTTAACCCACATGGTTTGGAGAGATGTCTCATGGGGTTGCTGAGCCCTGAGAAATGAGAGCTCCCCAAACTTTAATGTGTATACAAAGCACCTGGGTGTGTTGTTAAAATGAAAAGTGTGATTCTGTAAATCTTGAATGAGACTAGAGATTCTTTTTTTTTTTTTTGTCTTTTTAGGGCCTCACCTATTGTGTATGGAAATTCCCAGGCTAGGCATCAAGTTGGAGCCGCATGAAGGTCGTTTGGGATAAGCAGAAACTCACTTTAGTTTTTAATGACATTGATTCAAGAAGCTAGATATCCGGGAAAACACAGAAAGCAGCAGTGCTCAAAATGTCTGACTAAACCAAATGGAATATGCAGGTGTTCTTGGACAAGTCAAGTGGTATCAGTATTGGATAGAAAAAAAAAGTGATCAGAAATCAGTTCACGGAAAAAATATACCTAATGACAAACAAATGGAAGGATTTAAAATTTGGAGCATCAAAATCAGTTGATTCCACCCTCTAAACCCCCTGCCACACCACAGTTTGGTTATTAAATGAATTATACTACTACTTGCCTTGATATTAAAGTAATGGAAGTAGTAGAATTAGGACTAATATATATAAAATATGTCAGTTCAGCACACTGTAAGAACTATTTTCTTAAAACATAATGAGTGTACCTAAAAACAAAACTATAAAAAATCGTAGTGGGTGATCTTACATTATAATATATACTGCAGTGTTGCAAAGAGTGGAGCCACTCTAGATTTTAAACAGGGATTCTTGTTTTAGACAAAGTAGATATATTTCAAAATTCTTTCCTAGGTTACAACTTTATTACTAAGATTTTAAGTGCAAGTTATGCGTTGTTGGGGTTCTTATCATTTTCCACGACCCAATTCTACACTCATGCATAAATCAAACTAAAGTTTACATAAAATCTCCTCTAAATTGAGCATGCCATCCTCTTAATTTGAAAGCTCTAGTACTTCTCTTTCTGACACTGACAGGATGTGTAGGTGAGGAAAAATAATTTTTCCTTTACCCTTCTATGTTCTTATCTGAAGCCCCCTCTGTAATTTACACATTTAAAGTAAAATTTTAAAACAAATCTATGTAGGGGAATTCCACAAAGATATGAGACTCTAAGAAGTGATCAAAAATGGAGATTTTATCACTTTTAGACATAAATGAATGAATGAATGAATAATATATAAATAAATTTTTGAAGAATTGAGAAGACAGCGGAATTTCAGCTAGGGGTAATAAATGGCCAAGAACTAACTAGGACCATAGGGGTTAGTTTAACTGTTTATGTATTTAGCAATCTTGGCCCTAAACGTCCTGTCTCTGGTAATATGCCTCCTACCCTCCTAGTAAACAGAGGGTATATTTCCTTTCTTCTGGAGGTTTATCTCCTGTTTTCAGAGAAGGGGAGGTGGTGGGAAGTGAGAGTGATCTTCCTGTTTCTGCCATTTTCTCAGACTCCCTCAACTTAAGATATTCAGTATGCTAAGGTGCCACATTTTGGGGTAGCACGTCCAAAAAACCATCACATGTCATATAACTGTTTGCACAAAATAAAGATGCAGTATAGAAATAAAAACATAATATGTAATACATTTTCTTTTTGCCATTTCTTGGGCCCCTCCCACGGCATATGGACGTTCCCAGGCTAGGGGTCGAATCAGAGCTGTAGCCACCGGCCTACGCCAGAGCCACAGCAACATGGGATCCAAGCCACGTCTTCGACCTACACCACAGCTCACGGCAACGCCAGATCCTTAACCCACTGAGCAAGGCCAGGGATCGAACCCGCAACCTCATCGTTCCTAGTCGGATTCATCAACCACTGTGCCACGACGGGAACTCCCCAAAAATATTTTATATATGTTCTCTATGTCTCATTATTATTTCCATATCTCTATCTTTAGATATGTTCCATATATATGTATATTCCAAATCCATATCTGTATATCAGTATCTGTGTGGATGTAACACATGTGCTGAAAAATATATATTGACCTATATACATACATCTATTAATGTTGAATTCTGCCTTTGGCCTTACTAGGAATATAATCATTTGGCTTATATTTTCATATCATTAAATTATGCTATATGGACATAGATCAGTTACAAGTAAAACTTCATTATGTTTGATTATTCTAGCTTTTCCGATTGGCTGTTAAACCACACCTTTATTCAAGTTGTGTCCAAAGCAGCAAACCAAATCCATGCCATCCCTTTTTCTTTAAAGTATTGGTTTTCCTACTTGATTGGACATTACAATTACCTGGAGACCATTTTAAACTTTGTAATTCTCAGGCTACACATTCAAAGAATTTTATTTATTTGTTTAGGTGTGGATGATGGTCCTCATTGATTTTTAAAGTCTCTCAGATGTGATTCTCACAGTCAACCAAGGAAAATAAGTACTACTTCATAAAGGTCGAGCAACAATTGGGATTTTCTTTTGTTCTGTACCTCATTTCTGAGCTTCTCATTTAAAATAGTAAGTTACAACATCATTCTCTCATTTTGTTTATCTTAAATGTTATATCATCTATTAAGTGGGCAACATCACTCTGTCCAGAAAAACAATGTACATATCTTAATTTTAAAAATACTTTATTGTTAGATATTTCTAACTACCATCTGACAATTCAGGGTTGCCACACATCTTCAATTCGTAAAAATGCAATATCAGAGTTCCTGTGGTAGGGCAGTGGTAATGAACCTGACCAGTATACATGAGGACACAGATTCGATCCCCGGCCTTGCTCAGTGCATTAAGGATCCGGCATGGCCATGAGTTGTGGTATGCGCTGCAGACACGGCTTGGATCCCGCGTTACTGTGGCTGTGGTGTAGGCTAGTGGCAATACATCTGATTCAACCCCTAGCCTGGGAACTTCCATATGCTGTGGGTGCAGCACTAAAAAAGACAAAAAAAAAAATGCAATGTCTGCGTAGTGCAATGAAATATAGCACAGAGAAAGGAGGTATGCCTGTAAAATATATTTTGCAGGAAATTATATCACAGTCTTGGGAACTATTGGCTTGCCAAGGAATTATTTTATTTAACTATTTAGTTAAAGATAGTGTTTGTCAAATTATGTGCAAAACTTTGAATACCTAGGGATATCTTCAGTAGAGAGGGATAACATTACTTAGTATGCAAGAACAATAAAATTTTTAAAGTGAAATTACGATTGTGTGAGCTGGATCATTTAAAAACAATTTAAACTCAGCTTTGGAGAAGTGGATTTTTTTTTTTTTTTGTCTTTTTGCTGTTTCCTAGGCTGCTCTCGTGGCATATGGAGGTTCCCAGGCTAGGGGTCTAATCAGAGCTGTAGCTGCCAGCCTATACCACAGCTGACGGCAACGCCAGATCCTTAATCCACTGAGCAAGGCCAGGGATCGAACCCGCAACCTCATGGTTCCTAGTTGGATTCGTTAACCACTGCGCCACGACGGGAACTCCGGAATATTTTTAATTTTATAAAATAAAAAAATCTAGTCTGAATACCAAATGTTGACATAATCTAAGTTAAAACATGGATTAAATGAAACATACACATTTTTTAAACCTAAAGTCAGATATAAATTGAAGGGATAATCTACTTTTAGCTATGATAGAAGCCTTCCTATTGTATTTATTTGGACAAGCTTTATTAGCCTTGTTTCATACTTTATCCACGCCTACACTGAATAAATGACACTATTGCAAGTCCACCAATCAGTCTCAATAATCAAATAACTGAAAGCTGCCACAAAAGAGGCTACTGCTGCTTTTCCTTTTTTTGATTTATTTGGTTGTAACTCCCAGAGTTGTGTGAAAAGGAAAACATTGTCTACAATCTGAAATCTACATTTTAGTGCTTTATGAGGGTTTGGTTTTTTCCTTTTTTTTTTTTTTGGTTTAATTTTTGTTGTTCTTGGAGAAAGTTAGAAAAGATTCCTTTCCTCTCTAAAATTTTAAACTTTTCCTATTCTAGTTAAATGTCCATGACCATTTCAAATAAATTCAAGGAAAAAGCTTATTAAAGACAAAAAGTCTGGAGTTCCCATCATGGCTCAGTGGTTAACAAACCCGACTAGCATCCATGAGGATGCATGTTTGATCACTGGCCTCGTTCATTGGATTACAGATCAGTGGGTTGAGGATCTGGGGTTGCTGTGAGCTATGGTGTTGGTCACAGTTGAAGCTCAGATCCTGTGTTGCTGTGGTTGTGGTGTAGGCTGGTGGCTACAGCTCCAGTTGAATCCCTAGCCTAGAAACCTCTATATGCCAAGGGTGAGGCCCTATAAAGACAAAAAAAAAAAAATTCTTTCATTAATCAGAATATGTGATGTTTGGAAGCAGAATTTTGGACAAACGCATCTTATGTAAAAGAAAAAAATCTACTTTGAACTATATTAATTACCAAAAATAAAAATTTCAGTCAGAATAGCTCTGAGTTGTCTTTGATGTTAAAGCTTACTGTATTGCAAATACTTCAAAATGTAAATAAAGATTCAACATATTAGAGGCAGAGTATTTAACCTTTCCTGAATACCCCAATTTTGGACTCCTTAAATACATTCACAAATAAACAGGAATATTAAAATATAGTTAGAAACTTTGCTAATCATGACATAAAGTATAATATGAACTTACTTATTTAGATCTTTAGACTTACAGATTACAAAGATTCGAGAGAGCTGATTCATGTGAAAGCTGCTATTAGTTTTCTAACATTTCCTTCAAACAGATTTGTTTTTGATAGGAAACATGTATTTTCTTGAGAAGACAAAATGTAGAAAAAAGGAGATTTATCATCTTTTATGGAAATAAAAAAGGAAAAGTCATATTTTATATTTTTATATAGTTATAAATAAACTCCCAAGTAAGGCTTTATACATATGTTTATTCCTTCCCTAAATGATTATTTGTTGGAATATAGATAGCCCTCAGAGTAAGTCTCTTTCTAAAATTGTAAAGGAATTTCTTTAGTGAACACTTTTTACTATGACTTACTAGTCTAATATTACAATAAGAGGTCATACTTCGCTTTGTTTTGTAGTAATGGTTCACCTTAAATTGGTCAATCAAGTGAGATGAAATCCTTTCGCCAAGTGCCTAAAACTATAATCTGGGATAATATTGGATGGTACATTTGGAAACAGTTAAAAAAAAAAAGAAAGAAAAAAGTCTTCTTTTTTAGCCCTTTTACAAAAACAGATATAATAGTGCCTGTACATCTAGGCTGCATTATAATATTCATGTATTCAGTACACACATTGAATAGCTTTCTAATATGACACTTCTAGTGGTGGTTCCTGACTAAAATCAACTTATCTTTTTAATTCTGGGATCCAAACAAAATGCCAGTGTTTTGGTTAATTAAATTTCAAATTTATATAAAAAGTTAACATGCCATTTATTTTCTGAATTTTAGTGGTTGTACACTGGACACTTAAAAGATTTTATATTTTAATAATTCACTTTTCAGACTGTACTGCATCTTCATTCAATCAGAATGGATTTGTATTTAAAAGGAAGAGATGGACTATAATTATAAAGTTGTTTGATGCTCTTAATTCATGTGCTGATGCTTGGAGTTCCAGCTGCATGATGAAAATGTAGTATCTGGCTCTTGAATTTTCCAAAGCAATAAGAGAGATCTCTGAAGGACAACAAAGGAATGGGAAAGTAGTGGGTAGGCGGTGGCAGAAATGAATGCAAATGGAATTGCCCGTTCGTTTCATTCACAGCAATCTGTCACCTTTTAGTTTCTCTTTCCAGATAGAAATAAGGGATAATGCTGAAAATAGTAATGCACAAGTGGACAGGGTCTGACCATTAAAATGTTTACCATTTCCAGAATGATGCCTGCAGATGTTACAAAATTGAAACTGGATAGGTGTTAGAATTGCTGCCGGTTTCTATTCATTTGAATGGCAGCAACCCAGAACTCTGTTTTATGGTTTCGTGTGGAGGGGCAATCCATTATCTTTTTTTTCACCCTTTCTGGGATCAAATAGTATTTTTGTGAGGATTATATCCCTGTGGTAAACAGCAATGGAACCAATACTATGAGGTTTGAATGTCAAGCTTATTTTCAAATTCAACTCCTTTCAATTGCTGGGTTGACTTAGAAATTGAAATCCCAGTTATGTAATTGATTTTAAAAGTTTTGAATAGGAAACTCTTCCTTCAAAATAAGCACTAAAAAGACTCACAGGAAATAAAAAGTAGCAGATGAGAAAAAATAGGTGTTTTGTATCATTTAAAATTCTTAAAAGATTGTATAGATACCAAACAACCAATATTTACATACTAGTTTTGAGAAAGTAATTTTGTCAGCAGTTTTTTTGTAATTGAGGAAAATGAAACATAGAAAGTTTAAGTATCTTTTTTTCTAAGATTCACATATTCACTTAGCCTGAGGTTATATAACACTTGGTTTCTTTTTTTCTTTCTTTCTTTCTTTTTCTTTGAGACAAGAATTTGTCTTTGAATGCTGTACTTAGCATAAACCCCAAATGAAATAGTCACATTTGTTTCAGAAAAATATAATTTTTATATTAAAAGATATAGTGAGTTCCAGTAGTAAAAATGTAGCATATTATTCCTAGACATATTTTAAATTTATTATAGAATATCATGGCCAGAAAACAGCTCTTAGTGATTCTTATTTGCAGAGAAAGAACAGATTGGAAATGACTGTCGTTTCTTCTCAACGTCCATTTAGTGTAACATTCTACAAAGAATTGTCTCATACTTGGTGATTTAAAATTTCTATTTCTTCTTTTCAAACTCACTTGAATCAAGATTTTATCCATAAACACATATAAATATTCTTGGCAAGGTTACCCAAGCTCCACATTTCAAAAACCAGTGATGGGTTCTAAGTTCCATCTGACCTACTTAGAAGTATTTTACACAGTGGAGCCCACTTTACTTCTTTATGCAGTTCTTCACTTGATTCTTTAGATATCACAACCTCCTGTCTTTCCTCCTATCACATTAACCACTTAATCTCCTTCTTCTTCTTCTTTTTTTTTTTTTTGTCTTTTTTGGCTATTTCTTGGGCCGCTCCCGCGGCATATGGAGGTTCCCAGGCTAGGGGTCGAATCGGAGCTGTAGCCACCGGCCTACGCCAGAGCCTCAGCAACGCAGGATCCAAGCCGCGTCTGCAACCTACACCACAGCTCGCGGCAACACCGGATCGTTAACCCACTGAGCAAGGGCAGGGACCGAACCCGCTACCTCATGGTTCCTAGTCGGATTCGTTAACCACTGCGCCACGACGGGAACTCCTAATCTCCTTCTTATGCTGCTTTCTCTTCAGTTCCCCACCATATTAACAGTTGAGTGGTCCAGCTACCATTTTTATTGCATTCTCTATGTGGTGATCCTCTTTCATAAATTTTAATGTCACATACATGTTATGAGACCTTACTTTTTACCAAAAACCTGAGTATCTTCTGTTAATTCCAGATTTGTATACATAGCTACCTACTTTTCAATTCTATTTGGAGCTCTAAATAGATAACTCAGACTTGACATATTTAAAACAAATGCCCCACCAATCTTGATGCTGTCTTCTTTAATACTGTTAATGGCAACTCCATCCTTTTAGACAACCACTCCTTTAACTTAGAATCATCCTCTCCTTCTTTCTTTCTCTCTGTAATCCATCAGAAAATTACTCTAGTTTTATTCTTGGCTAAAATTTCTGTAATAAATATTATATTTATATAAAGTAGTTCTAGTACTATATGTTCCATGCATAGTCACTTGGTAGAAGACAACTGTAGTTATAAGCAAATCCCCTAGCCTCCCCTTCCAAGCAGATGACTATTCTTAAACCTCCTTTTAAAATAGTAGCGAACATGTAAGACTGCTGTGTTCCTAGCCTCAGGATTTAGTGAACACATATGTTTTTCCAGGTCTAATAGAAGAACAAGAAAATAGTAACATTTATTTATTTTTTTTAATAATTTTTTTATTTTCCCACTGTACAGCAAGGGGGTCAGGTTATCCTTACATTTATACATTACAATTACATTTTTCCCCCACCCTTTCTTCTGTTGCAATAACATTTATGAAAATTGTATGCATTTCGAAACATTTTCTTGTCAGGCAGAAGCTTAAAAATAAGTCAATCTAGTCATTATTTTCATCAAGGTTGGTGATGACAAACCAAGATATTAAATCTTAATTTCTGTGTCAGTTAGGACAATGATATAAAAAGAAAAACAGAATCAAATGGAAATAAGAGAAGTCATGAAGTTGGAAAAATAAGATGAAGTATCAAAAAGTGAAACCCTTTAACTGTGTAATGCCTGAGAGGGATGCCAAGCACCAGGTAGGCATCCAAGTATTTGCTGAATGAATATATTTTGCAGTGGCCTTTTCCAACCTCTGGGAATGCATTTTCACAGTCATTCTAGATTCATTTAGAGGGGCTAAAGGCAGTGAGCAGAATCCAAAGCTGAATTGTGAATATACACACAATTCTAAAAAGGAAAGGTTTTTCATTTTCAGAAAGTAGATTTCTTCTTTCCTTCCTTCCTACCATACTTCCTTCCTGTCTTCCTTCATCCTTCTTTTTTGCTATTCTGATGTATTTGGTTGGTCTGCAAAGAGTAAAATATTGCCAGAATTTCCATTTTGTGTTTGTAAGTTATTTTGAAGGTAGAGCAGCTTGAGAATAAAAATTTATTTTTCCCTTTTCTTTCTTAAGTCTGATGTTCAGCTGTTTCATGGAGGCAACATGAGTTTCTTAAGTCTTCTTTCATGTAATCTTTGAATCTTAAAAAGTATGTCAGGAATATCCAAGATTCTAAATTTAAATTGTCTTCAAACATCATATACAAACTGAATGTAAGCACTTCTTTGACTAATAGGCAGCATTTGCCAAGGTGTATTTTTTTTCTTGATAACTGCTTATATAGGTTGAGGCAGGTAATCAAATTTTGACAAGCATTTTCTCCTCAAAAAAATATAATAAAACAATTACAATACACACTGCATGCCTCCAGATTGCTCCCATTGAACAAGATGAGGTGATTTTTCCACCATCTGATGTTTTAAACATCCATGGATAATTGCTCTATAGTCTTATATTTAAATGATCTTTAGAAGATAACACTTTCTAAATCTCTTTCCCAGAATGTTATGCAAGCAGCATTTTTACATAATCTGCATAAGAATATACAGCTTCACTAAAATTGCTGGATACCAAATGTGATTTAAAATGTGTTATTAAAAATGTAAGCTCAATTTGACAAAAATATATTTCATATATTTTCTATTGACTTAACTTTTTTTTTGTTTTAGTTTCTAAAAACCGTGAGGCTAAGCAGTGTCCCTACTTAGAGACATAATGAAAGATATGTATTTACCATAAAAAGTCCTAATGATCTCAGGGAAATATTGACAATATCTTTGTAGAATTCATAAAGATATTATTTTAGAAGATGGTGGACATTTCTCCCTCATTCTCTGATTTAATAATAAATCATTAAAAATATATAATACCCAGAATGAAGTTTTATTATCTGAAAATGATGTGAGATATATGTTATGTGGAAATAATGTGCAGACTTTCATGTATTTTTGTGAATGATTTACCCACTATGGTGGAACGTTAAATTTGCTTTACTTATGTAAAAGTTCAAAAACTTACGCCTGAGTAGTTCTTAACAGCATAAGTGCTTCATTACTACTATCCATCAAAGTAAAAGTTTTACAAAATAAGTTTTGCAACTTTCCTCTTCCATATAAAACCTGTATCATCCCCCCATCATCAAAGTGAGAACTTTACTTCTGTATGTTTATTCCTCAACTGACTTTTATCTTCTGACTTTGAAGATACACAAAACTTCTTTTAAAAAAATTATTTTATCTTATATCAAGAAGGTCAATAAAATAAATAATGAATAACTCAGTTGTTTATTGAGAAACTGCATTGAGTACTTACATTTTGTGAAGAAAAGCTTTAGGCGCTGGGAACATAGTATTAAACAAACCTGACAAAATCCTCAGCCTCATGGAACTTGCATTCTCAAGGAGCTGACTATTAATAAACATTGTAAAGTAATGGCAATTATTGATAAATGCACTGAAGAAAAGTAAGTACAATGAAAGGATAGGAGTGAATAGCAGTGCTGGTTTAGACAGGGTGATCTGGAAGGAGTTCTCTGTGAGGAGGGACAATTTTAAGCAGAACCCTAATTGAAGTTGGGAAGCTGGCCAGGGTTATGCTAGGGAAGAAAATTTCCCCTGGAGGAAATAGCAAACATACACACCTTGAGATAAAATTTATGCTTGGTGTTTCAAGAAAAAGAGTGTGGCTGAAGGAAAGAGAGCAAAGGGAGTTGTTCGATGATGGTGCTTTGTGTCCCAGGTTACCTTAAGGATTTGATTGCTTTTGTTAGCTTTTGAGGGACTTTAAAAGTAGAAAGATAGGATCCCAACTTTTAAATGCATTGCTTTGCTGCTTCCCAAACACATCTGGTTTGTTTATTGCTACAACACTTTTTCAACCTTAACAAGGTTAAGAAGAGCCCATTAACATCTTGTGTTCTGCCAGAGCAAGTGCTGCCTGGCCACCAGAAGTCTGCCTCCATTGTGGGGCAGTCCTGCCAGTTCGGGCTGCCTTGGGGAAGCCCTTCATTATCTCCCAGTGGCCTGGCTAGCTGCTCCCTCCCTCAGGAGGTGCTGCACTCCCACAGAGCAGCTGCCCAGCACCGCCTGCCCCCTGGAAGAGCTCTGTGGCCCAGAAGCACTGGGGCAAGACCTGCCCAGCCACGAGAAGTCTGCCTCCATCAGAGGGCAGTCCTGCCAGCCCCGCCTGTCCTGGGGAAGCACTTCTTTGCCTCCCAGCAACCCAGCTAGCCTCTCCTGCCCTCGGGAGGCACTGCACTACCACAGAGCAGCTGACCATCACTGCCTGCTCCTGGAAGAGCTCCACAGCTCATAAACACCAGGGGAAACTCTGCCCAGCCACAGGAAGCCTGCCTCCATCACAGTGCAGACCTGCCCATCCCGCCTGCCCTTGGGAAGTCCTCCTTTGCTCCAGAGTGACCCTGCTAGCCCTGCCCACTCTCAGAAAATGCCTGACTGCCTCAAAGAAGACCAGCCAACACTGCCAGCCCTCAGGAAACACTCCACAGGGGTGTCAGGGAAAACCCTGCCCAGCCATGGGGAGTATACCTCCACCATGAAAAAGAAAATAACGAGCAAGGTGAAGAAGCTCAAAAACCATTCGTAGTTAAACCAACAGGAGAACTCACCTAAAGCAGTCTACAGTGAAACAGAACTCTGCAGTCTGACAGACTTGGAGTTCAAAAGGGAAATAGTGAAAATACTGAAGGAATTAAGAGAAGATATGAGCAGTAATGTAGACTCCCTCAGAAAGGACCTAGAAAATATAAGGAGGAGCCAAGAAAAACTAGAAAATTCATTTGCAGAGATACAGACTGAGCTAAGGGCAGTAAAAACCAGAATGAATGATGCAGAAGAACGATTTAGTGATGCAGAAGATAGAATAATGGAAATCACACAAACAGGACAGCAGACAGAAAACCAAATGAAAAAACATGAAAGCAATATAAGAGACATATGGGATAATATAAAGTGGGCCAATCTCTGCATAATAGGAACTCCAAAAGGAGAAGAAAAAGGTAAGGGGATTGAAAATATATTTGAAGAAATTATCACTGGAAACTTCCCAAATCTAAAGGATACTTATTTCAAGATACAGGAAGCACAGAGGCCCCAAACAAGTTGAACCCAAATAGACCACACCAAGACACAATATAATAGAAATGGCAAAAGTTAATGATAAAGAGAGGATCCTAAAGGCAGCAAGAGAAAAGCAAAGTATCAATTATAAGGGAACCCCCATAAGGCTATCAACTGATTTCTCTACAGAAATTCTACAGGCCAGGAGGGAATGACAAGAGATATTTAAAGCACTGAAAGGAAAAATATACAAACTAGAATACTCTATCCAGCAAGAATATCATTTAAAATAGAAGGGGAAATAAATTTTTTTTTTCCAACAAACAAAAGCTAAAAGAATACAGGAATACAAAACCCATTCTAAAAGAAATATTGAAAGGGCTTCACTAAATCAAAAAAAAAAAAGAGAGAGAGGAAGAAATAGGATGGAGGAAACCACAATCAGAGAGCAGTCACTCAAATAAGCCAGCATACATATTTAATCATGAACATGTTTAAAACAAAATAAAATTAAAAAGAAAAAAAGACATCAAAATCATAAGATGTGGGCAAGGGAAGTAAGGAAATAAATAGATTCTTTTTTAATTTTCTTTTTTTTTTAATTTTATTATGGTTATGAGGTGTTTGAGCCTATAGGACTATCAGGCTAAAACACACAATTATAGGAAGGGGTTAACATACTTAACAGATCAACCACAAATCAAAACCAAACATTACATTTACAAAAAATGAAAAGTAAAACACTCAAGCAGAAAATATTTGGAGACCATCCAACCAAAAAAAGGAAGAATGAAGAATCATAAAATCAACTGGAAAATGAGGTTTAAAATGGCAGTAAATAATCATCTATCAATTATCACCTTAAATGTCATGGACTGAATGCTCCAATCAAAAGACACAGAGTAGCTCATTGGATAAAAAAGCAAAAACCTTCAATATGCTGCCTACAAGAAACTCACCTTAGGACAAAGGACACATATGGATTGAAAATGAGGGGGTGGGAAAAAATATTAAATGGCAGTGAATGTGACAGGAAAGCAGGAGTTGCAATACTTGTATCAGACAAAATAGACTTTAAAACAAAGGCCGTAAAGAAAGACAAAGAAGGACACTATTTAATGATTAAAGGATCCATTCAAGGAGAGGATGTTATTATTGTCAACATATATGCCCCAAGTATAGGGGCACACAGATACATACATCAAATATTAACAGACTTGAAGGGAGAAATTGATGGGAATACAATCATAGTAAGAGACTTTAATACCCCACTCACACCAATGGACAGATCCTCTAGACAGAAAACCAATACAGCAACAGAGATCCTAAAGGAAACAATAGAAAAGTTAGACTTAATTGACATCTTCAGGACACTACATCCAAAAAAAGCAGAATACACATTCTTCTCAAGTGCCCATGGAACATTCTCAAGAATTTTAATCACATATTGGGGCACAAAGCTAATCTCAACTAATTTGGGAGCATAGAAATTACTTCAAGTATCTTCTCTGACCACAATGGTATGAAACTAGAAATCAACCACAGGAAAAGAAATGAGGAAAAACCTACTACATTGAGACTAAACAACATGCTACTAAAAAACCAATGGGCCAATGAGGAAATCAAGAAGGAAATTAAAAACTACCTTGAAACAAATGATAATGAAGACACAACATCTCAAAATCTATGGGATGCGTCAAAAGCAGTGCTCAGAGGGAAATTCATAGCAATACAGGCCTTCCTCAAAAAAGAAGAAAGATCTCAAATTTACAACTTAACCCACCACCAAAATAAATTATAAAAAGAACAAACAAAACCTAAAGTCAGCAGAAGGAAGGAAATCATAAAGATCAAAGAAGAAATCAATAAAGTAGAGATTCAAAAAAGAATAGAGAAAATTAATAAAACCAAGAGCTGGTTCTTTGAAAAGGTAAACAAAATTGGAAAACCCTGGCTAGACTCACTAAGAAGAAGAGAGAAAGAACCCGAATAAACAAAATTATAAATGAAAAAGAAGAAATCACAACGGATACAGCAGAAGTACAAAAAAACACAGGAGAATACTATGAACAAGTATATGCCAACAAATTTGACAATCTGGAAGAAATGGACAACTTTCTAGAATCTTACAGCCTGCCAAAACTGAATCAAGAAGAAACAGACCAACTGAACAGACTGATCTCTAGAAATGAAATTGAATACATCATAACAACACTCCCTACAAATAAAAGCCCGGGACCAGATGGCTTCATAGGTGAATTCGACCAAACATACAAAGAGATCTGGTGCCCATCTTCCTTAAACTTTTTCAAAAGGTTGAGGAATAAGGGAACACTCCCAAGGACATTCTATGATGCCACCATCACCTAATTCCAAAACCAGACAAAGATACCACCAAAAAACAAAACTATAGGCCAATATCTTTGATGAATATAGATGCAAAAATTCTCAACAAAATTTTAGCCATCCAAATCCAACAACATATAAAAAAGATTATACTCCATAACTAGGTACACAGAGATGGTTCAACGTACGCAAATCAGTCAACAACATACACCACATGATCATCTTAATAGCTGCAGAAAAAGCATTTGACAAAGTCCAACATCCATTCATGATCAAAAAAACTCTGACCAAAGTGGGTATAGAGGGAACATACCTTAACATAATCAAAGGTATTTATGAAAAATCCACAGCAAATGTAATACTCAACGGAGAAAAATTGAAAGCCTTCTCACTCAAATCTGGAACAAGACAGGGATGCCCATTCTCATCACTGCTATTCAACATAGTTTTTGAAGTCCAATCAGACAAACAAAAGAAATAAAAGGCATCCAAATAGGAAGAGAAGGGATAAAACTGTCACTGTATGCAGACAACATGATACAATACAAAGAAAACTCTAAGGACTCAACCCAAAAACTACTTGAACTGATTAACACATTCAGCAGAGTAGCAGGATATCAGATTAACATTCAGAAATCAGTTGCATTTCTGTATCTTAACAATGACATCTTAGAAAAGGAATACAAAAATACAATACCTTTTAAAATTGCATCCCCCCAAAAATCAAATACCTGGGAAGACACCTGACCAAAGAGGTAAAGGACTTATATGCTGAGAATTATGAAACATTAATCAAGGCTATTAAAGAATATGTAGAGAAATGGAAAGATATTCTATTCTCCTGGGTTGGAAAAATTAATATCATAAAAATGGCCATACTACCCAAAGCAATCTACACATTCAATACAATCCCTACCAAATTACCCATGACATTTTTCACAGAACTAGAACAAAGAATCCAAACATTTCTATGGAACCACAAAAGACCCAGAATTGCCAAAGCAATCCTGAGGAACAAACACCAATCAGGAGGCATCACTCTCCCAGACTTCAGGCAATATTACAAAGCCACAGTCATCAAGACAGTATGGTACTGGTACCAAAACACACGTACAGACCAAGGGAACAGAAGAGAAAACCAAGATATAAACCCTGACACCTATGGTCAATTAATCTTTGACAAGGGAGGCAAGAACATAAAATGGGAAAAAGACAGTCTTTTCAGCAAGAATTTCTGGGAAACCTGGACAGCTGCATGCAAACCAGTGAAACTGGAACACACCCTCACACCATGCACAAAAATAAACTCAAAATGGCTGAAACACTTAAATATAAGACAAGACACCATCAAACTCCTAGAAGAGAACATAGGCAAAACACTCTCTGACATTAACCTTACAAAAGTTTTCGCAGGTCGGTCTCCCAAAGCAACAGAAATTAGAGCAAAAATAAACCAATGGGACCTAATCAAACTGACATGCTTTTGCACAGCAAAGGAAACCCAAAAGAAAACAAAAAGACAACTTACAGAATGGGAGAAAATAATTTCAAATGATGCAACGGACAAGGCTTAATCTCGAATATACAAGCAATTTAACAGCAAAAAAGCCAACCACCCAATAGAAAAATGGGCAAAAGACCTGAATAGACATTTCTCCAAGGAACATTTACAGATGGCCAACAAGCACATGAAACAATGCTCAACATCTCTGATTATTAGAATAATGCAAATCAAAACTACCATGAGATACCACCTCACACCAGTCAGAATGGCCATCATTAATAAGTCCAAAAATAACAAGTGCTAGAGGGGTTGTGAAGAAAAGGGAACCCTCCTGAACTGTTGGTGGGAATGTAAGCTGGTACAACCACTATGGAGATCCATATGTAGGTATCTTAGAAATCTGTACATAAAACTACCATTTGACCCATCAATCCCACTCTTGGGCATATATTCAGACAAAAGTTTCCTTGGAAAAGACACATGTACCTGCATGTTCATTGCAGCTCTATTCACAATAGCCAAACATGGACACAACCCAAATGTCCATCGACAGATGACTGGATTAGGAAGAAGTGGTATATACACACAATGGAATACTACTCTGCCATAAAAAAAGAATGACATAATGCCATTAGCAGCAACATGGATGGAACTAGGACTCTCATACTGAGTGAAATAAGTCAGAAGGAAAAAGACAAATACCATATGATATCACTTATAATTGGAATGTAATATATAGCACAAATGAATGTTTCCACAGAAAAGAAAATCATGGACTTGGAGAATAGACTTGTGGCTGCCTGGGGAGAGAGGGAGGTAGTTGGAGGGATCAGGAGCTTGGGGTTAACAGATGCAAACTATTGCTCTTGGAATGGATTTACAATGAGACCCTGCTGTGTAGCATTGAGAACTATGTCTAGATACTTACATCGCAACACAACAATGGGAGGAAAATGTATGTATACATGTATGTGCAACTTGGTCCCCATGCTGTACAGTGGAAAAGTAAATAAATAAATTCTCAGATAAGCTAGAAATAAAGGGAATTTCCCCAATCTGATTGACAAAGCCATCTGCAAAAACCCTACAGCTAACATAAAAATTGTGAAAGACGGAATACCCTTAACATCAGGAACAAATCAAGGATGTTTCTTTTTCATCGCTGTCCTGGAGATTCTAAACTCTGCCATCAGCCAAGAAACAAAAATAAAGAACATCCAGATTGGAAAGAAACTAAAGTTGTCTTTTTTTTCATAGATGATATGATTATCTATGTAGAAAATTCAGTGGACTCTAAAAACAATATATTAAAACTAATAAGTGGGTTTCCCAAGTTTTCAAAATGTAAAGCAATGTGCAAAGAAAAAAAGTCTTGTGTTCTCTGTACACTCTTGGGAAGATGAAAATTACTGAAAATGTCACATAGTGAGATAAACTAAGACCAAATTAATATTGAAGAGGTGAGTCATGAAAATTGAAAATCTATCAAGATAATGGCAAACTCCTGACGTGGTTAGAAGTTAGTGATCTGGGCATCCAAGTTATAGTCAGCCAAAGATGTAGTGTGTGACTACTAGCAGTAGGTATAGAGAACATACAGATTTGAAGTATTTAAAGATAAACTGAAGCCTATTAAAACATTTAAGAGGTTGGGAGAAATTGTTTCTGATCAGGCAGCACCACACTGAAGTGGCTAGGAACGCTCCACAAGCAGGAGCTCAAAGAGAGACTTTTACAGAAAAAAAAAAGTTGAAGCAAAGTAAAGAATTTATTAATTTGCTATATCTTAAAGCCTAATTGTCTGCTTGTGATTGGTTGTCCTTAGGTTTCAACATCGTAACTTTGAAGCATTCACAAGTTTTGGTTTGTTCATAATGGCATCCTTGTCTAATTAATTTAGCATGTTTCTTTATGATCTACATACTATTCTATCTATGATCTGAACATGATGATTTTATGTTCATGTTATTTTGTTCAGAAGAGAGTTTTACGTGATCGCAGAAATAAGTACATAGGTATAGATATAAGCATGTTATTTGTATGTGGATCATTGTGAATATTTTTAAGTTCCTTCTAATCCATGGCTATTGTATAAAACCAGAGCATGTAATACTTCACTTTATGAAACTCTTCTTTGAGAGCTAACAGAGAACTGTTAAGCCTGTTATACATTCAAAACAACATCGTCAGATGGAAGACATCTGGAGTATATTATCAAGCTCTATATTACAGATCTCTCTTAAAATCTGAAGGTAATTAGGCAAAGAAGATAAAGAAGTAAAAACATGTTTATTGAAATGAGTTTACCAAGAATATGGATAAAATTGTAACAATCTGTTCTGGAAAAAGAAGTGTTACCTTGAAATAAACTTTAATGGGTTGTGAATTTAATGGACATTTCTTAAGTAATGGTGATTTTAATGTAAAATGCTAGCTAAGTTTTTATATTTTTTTATTGTGTATAGTATATATAATTCCAATTATTTTTACCTAGAAGTTTTTTGGTTTTTTTTTTGTTGTTTTTTTGTTTTGTTTTGTTTTAAAGAGGTTAGTGGTTTTGTGTCCAGGAAATAAGAGAACATACAGAAGAAAAATTACAATGTTCTACTTTCTCATAAGCAATTTATATTTCATATTTTCCTAATGAGGTTACTGAAATCATTTACCTTCCTGACTATTATTTCAAGATCTGCTACTTTAAAGGTAACCTTATTTTTTTAAAAATGCTGCCTCCTGGTGTTCCTGTTGAGGCTCATCAGTAGCCAACCTGGCTAGTATCCATGAGGACAGGGTTCGATCCCTGGCCCCGCTTATTGGGTTAAGAATCTGACATCGTCATGAGGTATGATGTAGGCTGCAGACATGGCTTGGTTCTAGTGTTACTGTGGCTGTGGTGTAGGCAAGCAGCTGTAGCTCCAATTCATCCCCTAGCCTAGGAACTTCCATATGCTATGGGTGCTGCCCTAAAAAAAAAAAGGGTACCTTTAATATCATTTTATTAATAGCAATTATTTGTGGATGTTTCTCCTATGCATTTTTCAGTGATCCAAACATATTTTTAGTAACTTGGCTAATGGTGGACAGATATGTTATTACAAGCATAAGGTACATATATAATAAAACTATAATGCTAGGTTTCTATAGCCAAATAAAATTTAATCAATATTGTAAATGAATTTAAAATCGCCACTTCAACTGAAGTATTTTGTACCTCCAACTGCTATATGATTCTGCTTTACATTGCCAGTGAATTTATTGCTCAAGAAAATGGTATACAATGATTGTTTACAGTTATAGCATTTTATAGACCAAGGTACAAAACGAAGGTATTCAACAAGTATAGAATTTTTATATCAGGTCTTGTTTTATACTCTGTAGTTTGGAGTCTATCTATTTCATAGTATAGAATCCCCTTTCAGTGCATGGAGTGAGGGAGGTATAAGTATGAGCAGACTCCTGGATTCAGACTGGATGGTTTTCAATAAAAAATAAATAAAAATGGAAAAACTGAAATGATATAGGTATAGAAAGAGGGAAATAAGATATTTACAATATTTCTTCAGGCTTACTTATTCATCAAGATTTGTTATTTTATAACTTAACTTTCCCCGTATTTTTTATTAGTACAATCATTGAAATTAAAATAGTATGTATTTTAGTGTCTGGAGTGAAAGAGAAGCTACTCTTGAGGGATGGAATTCCAAGAGATAATAGGTATATGATGTCAGATTGAAAGCTGAAAGAAAGCTGTTGAAAGCCCTGGGCCAGGCAGCAAGACTTTTTAAAAAATATAAATATGCATTATACATATATAAACATATGCTATAAAAAACAAAATATATATAATTTGAGAACTGCTTCTGGGGATTTCAAAATATTAGGAATTAGTAAATGATTTATTTAGGAGAGTAATAGAAACAGAAAGTAGATATTAGACCCAAATGATTAGCTTATGTAAAAAACAATAATGGAAACAAAATAACAACCTCCTTCCAAAGCAAGTCAAGCATTTTATCATTGGAATTATTCAAAATTACTTCATGAGCAAAAGCTATTTGAATTCCCCATGATACTTATGGTTATCTCATAAATTATTAGAAATAATGGGTTTTAGTCTTTGATAACCTTAATATGTTACTGGAAGAATCACAAATACAGATAAACAGTGAAAGAATAGTAATTGGGAGAAATCAAGTCAAAAATAGAAATGGATTCTATTAAAAAGTCTTGGATGAAAGAAAAAAAAACCTGAAATATTCAATTAATTAAAACAGTAGAATTTATGGAATTTTAAAATAAACAGAGGAGTCTTTATAGCCCTATATATTTTTGTTATTAAAAATAAAAGAATGAAAATGAGTGAGTTAAGTTCTCAACTCAAAATACTAGAAAGAGAACAACAAATTGGAAGGATGCACAAGAAGAAAAATAGTAAAGAAAAAAAGCATGAATCAATAAGAGAAAGAAAAAAGAACAAATCAATATATCCAAATCTTATTTTTTAACCAAATCACTATTTAATTTAATCATGAAAAGAGAGAGAGGGACAGAGACAGAGAAAAGAGATGATAAATGGAAAAAGACCATTTAAATAGAGAACATTTTAAAAATCAGAAAAGGCTACTTTGCAGGTCTATCCAAATAGTTTTGAAAACCTAAAAGAAATGAATAATTCCCTAGGGAAATATAGCTTATTAAATTTACCCACAAAAAGCTTATGCAGTCAAATTGGCACAGGAAAAAAAATAGAATAATGAAGAAATTGCTTCACAAAAAAAGGACAAGACCAAGATAGATACTTTCACAGGGGAATTTCATAATACTCCTAAGATCAGACCTTCCTGTAGGCTCTGTGACGTATCAGTCACATTGTCCTGACACAAACAAATTTAGGGATATATATTTTTTTAATGTATTAGTTTAAGTAGGATCTTATCAAATAATAATGCATGGGGCTTTTTTGAAATTTGTTCATTAGCAGAAAAAAAGTGCTTACACTGCAGTGTTGCAGAAAAAAACGCTATAGGACAGACTAGAAAGATCAGCCCAATACAAACCAAAAGATGATAGGAAGATCTTCTACCAAGGACTATGCATGTAAGATCACCAGGGATATTCATTTGCTTTTAATACCTTCCATATTTACAAAATTGTCTATAATGAACATTTATCAATTATAACCTAGCAGCAAAACTTTAAGATTTTCACTTCTTAATTGTGAAAGAATCAAAATGTGGTATCTTTCAGCCAAGTAATAGCATCTCAAAACAATTCTTAAATTATAAGAACAGAGAATACAAATAAATCATCCCTATGTAAGAGCTGACCTTTACTAACCTTTTGTTTTTATCTGGGCCTGAGACTAATACTGGTCCACATGTCTGAATCCTGTCTCAAAACCCAAGATCCTATTAAAAAAATGAACAAACAAAAAACAAATGGACTGTGTTTTCTTGGAAAAGAAAATAATCACACATTCAGAAACAGAAAGCAACAACAAATCTACCTTCTAAAAAGATTAGAAAATGATTGAGAATTTAGGACTATTAGAACTTGGTTTATAATAACCTCCTTAAAATGAAAAGTAACCTAGTAAGAAATTCCCATTATTCCTTTTTAATTTGGTCGGAAAGGTTTTTGCTCTGTCGTATGCCTCTTTGCTGAAGTGAGTGATGTTGCTTAACCTTTCGAGAGCACTTTATCTTTATTTCCTCTTTCAGAAGTGTCATTTCACTTTTCCTATAGCCAATCAACATCCATCACACATTTCCTTTCAAGCCGAAAAACACAGTTTTGAATTGTGTGAATTCTTCTATTATTAACTTTCATCAATTGTCACCATCCGTATTCCATTCTGATGATGAATAGATGCATTATATTTCAGCATTAAAATGCAGTTAGGGTTGTAATGAGCATCATTAGGGACTCTAATGGGAATCAGAGCTGTATATCATTTTATTCAGGTTTTTTTTTTAAGTTTGTTTGTGTTTTATAAATTTTTTAAATATTTCTACCAAGCAGGTGGGAGTAGAGTAGCATTGTGATTTTAGAAGTACATATATAAACACCATTCTAACACATCTATTTCAAAACACTGTTTCTAATCCTGCCTACTTTATTAGGTCTTACTTTCAACAACCTTTAAGAGTAGTGTAATAGTCCTTCCTAATGTCTGTTTTTGCTTCCAAATCTTTTGTTATAATATAGTCTAAGCCTTTATGAAATATACATTTTAAATGAGTATTGAACATCTATACACTTTAATCAGAATAAATTAAATGATCTATAATAGAAATGCATAAGACTTGCTTTAAAGTCTGACTCATAAAATGGGTGTCCTTTGATTTTTGCCTTAGAAATTAGCATATATGCCTTTTTGCATAAATTATGGAGGTATATGTTATAGCATTTTTCCAATCTACTTTGTAATACATTATGGGTAGAGACAGCTGACATCTTTATGGAAACTTACTAGATGTGCTTTAATAATATGTGCAGTTCTATACAAATTAATCATGGACAAATATTTAAAATGATTGAGCTCACTTTCAATGTGTTAGACTTTTTATTAACTCATAAACTAAGAAAACTATTCTAAAAAGCAATAACTTCTCAGAATTTAATCTTTGTGCCTTTATTCTGTAACAGTCTAGTTTTATGTAAAAATATTTTTGAAGCTTCCTGTGATATACGATGATGATGTTTTATTAATCAAAAAGACTGGATGATCCCTTCCTATTTCATAAGCTAAGTTAACTACCACAGTACTTTTCACTCCTAAATTAAAGCATTAAAGATCTTAGACTTACTCTGAAGAATTAACTCTAGTCCTCTGAAAAATAGATTTTAGTGGCAATGAAAGAATAGAACTCCCAAATGAAATATCAAACACAACTTAGACATTCCAAGTCTTACTGCTGTATTGGGAACAGAAGTGAAAATCAATGCCTGATAGAGGGCCAAATGCAAATTACCAATGAAAGAGAGACATTGCTCTGGGTATAATAGCAAAAGTGTATAAGGTGACATGTGAGAGGTGACAGACTCTTGAAGGACACCTCTTAGATTCTCCTCTGAAGTATGCCATCTGATAAAAGTAGTTTGGGTAGAATGTAAAGATGAAAATTTTGATTTTTAACTCATTCACACTGCATAATTCAACATAGATGCAAATTTAAGGACAAAGAGTATTTTCTGATAGATTCTGAAACACCATAGTGAACCACATGTATTTTTCTTTCTAGATGAAGGTATTTCCACCAATACTCAGTATGAAATAATCTCATTATAATACTTGAAGCATAATAAGTCTGCAGGTTAAAAACTTTTAAATTGAAAAAGTAAAAAAAAAAGTAATTCCAGGTTTTATATTTATTTGATTAATTATATCTTTCTAGTTATTTCACTACTACAAATATTTTTCATAGTTTAACTTCATTGAAAACCTTTCACTGGAATAACTATCACACATATAAATTATTTTATGAAAATTGTCTAATGAAAAATTTTAGTATTACTGTGATTTTTCATGAATCTTAGCTGTTTTTACATCCAGCAACTCAAAAGGAGGGTGTTTTATCTCTTTCTCTATGAATTAAGGGAAAAATACCTCACAAACACATACACATATTCAAGCATTGTTACTGTCACTTTTAGAAGATGCAAAGATTTTAAAAAATAAATGCTTTTTACTTTACTTTGTTTTCTATATGGAAAAGTAAGCCTACTAATTCTGGGACTACAATGAGTATTTTCATGTCGCTGGAGTCTTTATTTTATTAGAATTTAACAACTATGACTAATTATATTTTCCCTGAGACTGACTAGTATTAGCCTGCCATGGCATTCTTTCTAATATTTTCTCTGTCCCTTTTCTTTTAAATTATGCTGAGTGATAGAGCAAGCTCACATCTTTTAATAAAATTTATATATATATATATATTTTTAATTATTTATTATTTTTTTTCCCACTGTACAGCAAGGGGGTCAGGTTATCCTTACATGTATACATTACAATTACATTTTTCCCCCAGCCTTTCTTCTGTTGCAACATGAGTATCTAGACATAGTTCTCAATGCTATTCAGCAGGATAAATTTATATAATTTTTAAAGGTTATACTCCATTTGCAATTAGTATAAAATAGTGGCTATGTTCTCTGTTTTGTACAATACATCCTTGAACCTATATCACACTTCTTCACTTCTGTATTACCCCTCTCTCCCTCACTGGTAAACACTAGTTTGTTCTCTATGAGTCTCTATGAGTCTGCTTCTGTTTTGTTATAGTCATGAGTTTGTTGTATATTTTTTAAGATTCCACATACAAGTGATATTTACAGTGTTTCTCTTTCTTTGATTTATTTCACTTAGCATAATGCCCCTTAAGTCCATTCATGTTGCTACAAGTGGCAAAATTTCATTATTTTTTTAAATCATTGAGTAGTATTCCAGTGTGTTCGTGTGTGTGTGTGTGTGTGTGTGTGTGTGTGTGTGCGCGCGTGTCCGGGTATGTGTGTGTGAATATATACATCATCTTTACCCATTTATCTCTTGATGGACACTTAGATTGCTTCTATATCTTGGCAGTAGTAAAGAAAGCTGCTATGAACATTGGGGTATAAGTATCTTTTTGAATTAGAGTTTTTGTTTTTTCTTTGGTTACAATTGTTAGTTTTTTGAGAAAACTCTATGACATTTTCCACAATGGCTGCATCAGTTTACATTCCCACCAACAGTTCAGGAGGGTTCTCTTTTCTCCACAGCCTTACTAACATTGGTTATTTGTGTTCTTTTTGATGATAGCTATTCTGACAGGTGTGAAGTGATAGATTACTGTGGTTTTGATTTGCACTTCTCTGATAATTAGCAATGTTAAGCATCTCAGTATGTGTTAGGGATCTGCATATTCTCTTTGGAAAAATGTCTATTCAGTTCTCCTGCCTTTTTTAAAATAGGGTGTTTTTTTATGTTAAGTTGTAAAAGCTATTTATATATGTTGGATATTAAGCCCTTATTGATCATCATTTGCAAACATCTTTTCCCATTCAGTGGGTTGTCTTTTTTTATTTGCCCATGGTCTCTTTTGCTGTGCAAGTTTTTAAGTTTAATTAGATGCCATTTTTTAATTTTTCTTTTATTTCCTTTAAGACACTTATCCCTTCCACAAAAAATATTGCATGATTTATTGTCAAAAAATATTATGCCTATGTTTTTCTCTAAGAGTTTTATAGTATCCAGTCTTATACTTGGGTTTTTAATCCACTTTTAATTTAATTTTTTATATGGTGAGAGAAGCTCATGCCTTAGTGGTTTCATTCCTTTTAGGATAACCACTTTCCTTTTAAATCCTTTTAAATATACAGTGTATGACACATCCACAGGTGATGGCAGCCCACATCTGTTATTTTTATACACATGATTTTGGTGCTTGTTATTCCATTTATGGAAAAGTTCAGAGAATAGTTACATCTTGATTAGGAAAGTAGGATACATGAACTTTGCTGAACTAATTCACATAATTCCTATGCTTGGTGTGAGCATAGAGAGAAAGATAAAGCTTATGTAAGCTTTTACTTCAGTGCTACTTATTTAAAGCAGAAGGGGCTATTTTAAATTAGTTATCATCATTACATTTCTAATGTGTTTTTGATAGGTAGCTTCATGGTCGCAATTTGTTATAACCTTTTTGTTCCTGAAGGTGTGAAACTCTGCTTTTCTTTTTTTTCTTCTTTTCTTTTCTTTTCCCTCATAAGCATTTACCATGATAGTGATGTTCATTGTAATTTAAAGATGATGATTTAACTGATGGCAAAAAGCATGATCAAATTCTACATGTCAAAAATTACAAACCTGATGAAAGCAAATTGAAAAATAGTTAAAAATAGGATTTCCCATCATGACTCAGGGGAAACAAATCTAACTAGCATCCATGACGATGCAGGTTTGATCCCTGGGCTTGCTCAGTGGGTTAAGGATCTGGCATTGCAGTGAGCTGTGGCATAGGCTGCAGATGCAGCTCGGATCCTGTGTTGCTGTGGCAGTGTTGTAGGCCAGTAGCTACAGCTGCAATTTGACCCCTCGCCTGGGAACCCCATATGCCGTGGTACCGGCTGTTAAAAAAAAAAAAAAGACAGTAAAATATTTTATATTAAAACAGCCTTTAAAGGGAATAAACAGTATGAGAAAATAAGAGGAAATAATTAAATGATGAAGGAGAGTAGAAAGGCCAGGAGGTTGGATGTCAACCAGAAAACCCAGAAAGGTTATAGGACTTTTTTTGTCCTTGGGATAGACCTTTGAGGTAGGAGATGGAAACCTGTACACACTACTCAGAAAGAAACCACTTATAGCTTCTGTTTTTTTCTAATCCACTCACTCCAAAAATATATCTCATTTACCTCACTGTACACCACATATTTGTTAGCCCCTCATATCCTAGGCCAGTAATTCCAGGGTTCTTTAATCTGCACAATTTAGTTAAAATTTCTATTCCTCTTCTGCAACTCTAAACCATTGATTGAAAAGGGGGGGGTTGTTGTTTTTGTTTGTTTATTTTATAGCAGTAAAGATCACAAATGATTTTTTAGACTTTCACCAAAAATCCTACAATTTAGGACGAAACAATTGTGTGCCCAGTTTGCCTATATTTATAGCTACACTGGATAAATTAATATAAAGAAGGCAATGTTCGACAAATAGAATGGAAAAAATATGCATTATTTAAAAGAAGTGCTCAAGACTAAAAATATCTGGAAACAATGCAATCACATGTATCATAGAAACACACAATTTAAGCAACATAGAAGATACAGAAATGAAAAATACATCAAACTTTCCCTCAAAGAAGTTTGTTACCATATGAGATAGCAAATATTTATATGATAAATTATATATGAGGTAAATTTGTCTTATAAAAATGGAATGGGCAGTAGCATGGAGATGAAAATACTGGAGGAGATAAATAGGACAAGAAATCTCATTCATTGTCATGGACATAAATAATATCTGGGTGATGACCTTGTACTTGCAAAGCACATAAATATACATATTATACATATATTCATATAGTCATACACATATATGTATATATCTCCATATCTATGTACATCTACATACAGATATATAGTGTATATATACCTATATACATATACATGAATTTAGATAAAAGCATATATGTATACATATGTATTACACATGTATTTAGATCTGTTTTAGCTTTATTTAGATCTATATCTATATATTCATATTCTGTATCTATGTCCATTATCAAGAGTCCTGTCAAGCTCCAGACCTACATGCCTAATTGCTTACTTAGGACATCTTCTTGGACATCTCCTAGACCTCTCAGATATAACACAGCCAAAGTTGAGCCTTTGGATTTACCGTGTGGCTCACAACATAACTACTCGGCGTTGCTTCTGCAGTGGCTGTGGCTCGACCCCTAGCCTGGGAACTTCCATATGCCGCAGGTGCAGCCACTTGTTTTAAACAAACATACAAACAAACAAACAAAAAAACAAAGTTGAGCCTTTGACTTACTATGACTTTAACAGATTCCCCTCCATCAGTCTTACTTTCTCACTAAATGGCTATATAGTTATTGAGCTGCTCAATCAGAAACTACGAATCTGATTCTTTCTTGATCCACAGCCTCTGCACAAAAGACAGCAGAAACACTATTGAGGAGTTCTTCAACATGTGTGCCTGTTCTCTCCACCATAAATATGTCACTGTGTCATTTCTCCTGCTAGCCTCTGTCTCCTCCATCTATCAATTCATTCTGCATGCTCCAGGAAGTGCAAACAAAAGAGTAAAAATCAGATCATGCCATTTGTTACATCACTTCGCATATGTCCTATTTCAGGTTTAATAAAATACAACTCCCTTATCCTAACCTAGCCTATCTCCTGAATTCATCTGATGAAGTCAGGTCGTCAGAGTCTTTGAGATCCTCCTCCTTATTCAGGGCTTCTTTGGCCATTCACAACTCTGATATTCACTCCTTAAATATCCTTAACTTCATATTTCAGTCAAGTCACCTTCTATGAGAAGTCCTCCCTAAAATTCTACCAAAATTAGGTCTCTAGTCAGTACTTTCAAAAAAATAAAAATACCATGTGTCTTGGTTCCTTTTGATTTTTTAACTAGGCCCATCATAATTCATAATTTTCCATTCATTCATTAATTTACTTCTGGGGAAATATCTACCTTGTTAACCAACTTATCCTTGTTGTTGAGAATGTCAATATCTTAGACAATCAATATTAATTTTTGAGTGAGTGAATGGATGCATGTAGAGGGATGTTCCAGGAATACCAGGAGGACAAAAAAAAAAGCATATGAAGGAAAATACATAAAACGTTATGTGATCCACTGAGCATAAAGAACAAGTAATGGATGTTTGATAGAAGATGGGACAGGGAGACTATAATAATGGAAAATTAAAGTGGAACTGGATTGTGAAAGCCATTGAGTTTTATGTTTTGAAAGCAGGAAGTCATCTTGTAAGAAAGCACATTATGAAAATAACTGACGCCAGCTTGGGGAAAATGTTGGAAAGAGCTAAAAGTCTGCACATAGTCCATTTAGGAGCTCTTAGAACTGTTTAGATAATTAATGATTCTTGTTAATATGTAAAATGTAGAAAACTCTAGTTGAAGTTTCAGAATATGACTGTTATTCATTTATTCATTTACTCAATGAAGACAGTGGCTTACATACTTTTAAGTCTAAATAGATTCAAGACATGGATGACTCATTCAAACCATGGCTGTTCAGCTCTTTGACTTCCTTATCATCATTGAATTTTCCTTTTTCAACATCTGCCATCAACTCCCACATTCACATCCTCTAAGTTGTAATCATTTTATGCTCCAGCTCTGACAGCAGATATTCGCCAATTGAAGTAGACATTTTTCAGAAAACTCCAGCATCACCTGTCTTTAACTTCTTGGAAACATCCGGTCTACTAATCTCTGTGTGCTTTTCCTGCCTATTAGACATTTTTTTTTTTGTCTTCAGTTCTGTCATAGGACATCCTTAAACAAATTATCACATGGAACTTAATAATCACTTGACATAAACATGTGATGATTTTTCTCTTTCATTGAAATGAAGTTAATCGGCTATGATTATTGTCTTTTTTTCCCCCCCCTAGGGCCGCACCCACGGCATGTGGAGATTCCCAGGCTAGGGGTCTAATTGGAGCTGTAACTGCCCGCCTATACCACAGCCACAGCAATGCAGGATCTGAGCCACATCTGCAACCTACACCACAGCTCACGGCAACGCCTGATCCTTAACCCACTGAGCGAGGACAGGAATTGAACTCACAACCTTATGGTTCCTAGTCGAATTCATTAACCACTGAGCCACGATGGGAACTCCATTGTCAATTGTTTTTAAGAAAAGTCAACTAAGATATTGAGTTTCTTTGCTGAGAAATATATAGGAAATATCTAAGCTCTTTAAATCTTAGTACCTAAAACTTGCCTTTACAAATTGTGCTTCCCCACTTTTCAAGTTGCTATAAAACATAGGGAAAATACACTTCTGTGTTCTTAAGAAATAAAAAACCTTACAACAATTGATAGGATATCACCATGGAGCCACATTTTGTGCCCTTGAATGAAACAATAAAATGGATATGAACCCTCAGCTTGTTCTTGGTTCCAAGTCTAATAGCCCACAGAGAATTAGCTGAAAATTTCGGGGAGAGGACTGCCATGTGACCACATGGTTGATAGAGTCATAGTAATTTTGGGGCTAGAAACATTGAGAAACTTGGAGAATCCCATCTTTAAGGAAAGTGCTGGAACCAGTGGAAATAACACCTTGGTATTATGGAATGAAGGACGCAGAAGAAGCCTGAAGACATTTGTATGATTTATGTTATTCATTGTTCTCTAATTCCTTACTCACTTCAGGCAAAAAGAAGTCAAACACTTTTTTTTTCCAGAAAGAAATGATATCTAACTTTTCAGTCCTACAACAATGTTCTATTGAATTAGGCTTATATTAAGTTGCCCATAGGTTCATTATTTTGTTAATGTGTTAAATTCCTGTATCCATTAGTCCATCTGTCATTCCAATATGGCTAAAATATAAATTCTAGAAGATTCCCTAATTCAACTTTGTCTACACTTGTCTTGGTTGCCAAGGATTACTGAAGATCATCACTTAATCAGGAAACCATAAAGTCACCCCCATTATATTTAACCGGGCCAAGGAAACTGCTCAAAAATTCCATAAGTTTTCTCTAAATTGATTTATTCTCTGGTTCTCTGTACTGACTATTTAAAAATATGCTCTTTTCAAATATCCAATCCATTTACCTTGCCCTTATTCTTTACAAATCATTGTGCTTCCTAATTTATAGAGAAAATAAAAAGCCTCCATTTTAAACACCTTAACTTCCTGCCAGATACATAGATAGATACGGAGATAAGCTTCCTGTTTTGTCTCTGAATTAGATATTTAAAAATAAAAATTCAAAAAAGAAAGGTTTTGACAATTTCTGATAGTCATTATGGTAAAGACCACCCTTGTTTAGCAGGTATTTTGGGGCAGTTCATCTTAGAAACCACTTGCTTGCTATATACCCCATTCAATTGCCACAGCCAGAAAGATGAGGTCACATAATAGAGTATATAATTCATATGCATTTTTTTTAAAATTTAGTTAATTTATAATGTTTCTTCAACTTCTGTTGTAGAACAAAGTGATCCAAGTACACACAGTTCCCTGTGCTGTACAGTAGGGCCCCGTTACCAATCTATCCCAATTGTTACAGTTTGCATCCATCCACCAACCCCAAACTCCCTGTCTATCCCACTCCCTCCCTCCACCCCCTGGAAACCACAAGTATGCTCTCCACATCCATGATCTGTTTCTATTTTGTAGATAGTATCTTCTTTGCCATATTTTAGATTCCACATATAAGGGATATCATATGATATTTGTCTTTCTCTTTCTGACTTACTTCACTTAATATGGGAATCTCTAGTTCCATCCATGTTGCTGCAAATGGCATTATTTTGTTCTTTTTTATCACTGAGTAGTATTCTGTTGTATATATGTATTACATCTTCTTAATCCATTCATCTGTCGATGGACATTTAGGTTGTTGCCATGTCTTGGCTGTTATGAATAGTGCTGCAATGAACATAGGGGTGCATGTGTCTTTTTGAATGAATGTTTTGTCTGGATATATGCCCAGGAGTGGGATTGCTGGATCATATAGTAGTTCTATATTTAGTTTACTGAGGTACCTCCATACTGTTTTCCACAGTGGTTATACCAATTTACATTCGTACCAGCAGTGAAGGAAGGTACCCTTGTCTCCACACACTCTCCAGCAATTATTATTTGTTGACTTATTAATGATGGCCATTCTGACCAGTGTGAAGTGGTACCACATGGTAGTTTTGATACACATTTCTCTAATAATTAGTGATATTGAGCTTTTTTTCATGTGCTTATTGTCCATCCATAGATCTTCTTTGGAGAAATGTTTCTGTAGGTCATCTGCCCATTTTTTGATTAGGTTGTTTGTTTTTTTGTTGTTGAGTTATATGAGTTGTTTCTATATTTTGGAGAGCAGGCCTTTGTCTGTTGTATCATTTGCAAACATCTTCTCCCATTCTGGCTTGTCTTTTCATTTTTTTTGTGGTTTCCTTTTCTGTGCAAAAGCTTTTGAGTTTAATTATGTCTCATGGTTTTATTTTTGTTTTTACTGACCTTGTTCTAGGGGGTGGATCATACAGATGTTGTGATTTAGGTAAAAGACTGGTAAAAAAACTACCTATGTTTTCCTTTAGGAGTTTTTTTAGTATCTAGCCTTATATTTAGGTGTTTAATCCCTTTTGAGTTTATTCTTATGTATGGCATTAAGGAGTGTTCTAATTTCATTCTTTTACATGTAGCTTTCCATTTTGCCCAGCACCACTTATTGAAGAGACTTTCTTTCTATCACTGTTTGTTCTTCCCTCCTTTGTCATAGATTAGTTTACCATAGGTGCTCGGGTTTATTTCTGGGCTTTCTATCCTATTCTCCTACTCTATATTTCTTTTTTTGTGCCAGTACCATGTTGTTTTGGTAATTGTAGCTTCACAGTGTTTTCTGACGTCAGGGACCCTGATTCCTCCATTTCTGTGGAGGAATATTTCTTTGGCTATTTGGGGTCTTTTGTGTTTCCATACAAATTTTAAAATATTATGTTTTAGTTCAAGAGAGTTCTGTTAATAATGAAAACTTTACTTGTCAGACCCTGGAATCTAAATTTTGTCCCCTTAATTTAAGAAGGATACTTGACTTGTGGAAATGGATATGAAATATTACAATGCCATTTTCCATAGTAGCCATATAATATTGAGCAATTGACCTACTTGCTACAAGTTTCAGGTTTTGTAAATCTAGATTGTTGCCACTACCTCACAGGTTTGTCATGTAGATATTCTTAATTCATGTAAAGTGACTTAAACAGAGTTGTTCCTCACTGTATTATAGCAATTGCCTCCAATATTGTTATCCATGTGCATTTAGACTCCCTATATTTAGACTCAGTTGTAGCCTGAATTGTCTCTCCCAATAGGCATAGGGCAGTGTGAGAGGCATTAGGAGCAATCATAGGAATCTAGTTAGTAGCATAACACATAGACTAAAGGATATTTTAATAATAATTGGGATGTATGTGTATGGTGATGGTGGGAGGCAGTGATCAAAATTGTCAAACTGCCCCAGGGCTAATTAGCATAACTTGTCAAGACAAGTATTTCTTTCTTTCTTTTTTTTTTTTGTCTTTTTAGCTATTTCTTGGGCTGCTCCCACGGCATATGGAGGTTCCCAGGCTAGGGGTCCAATCGAAGCTGTAGCCGCGGGCCTATGCCAGAGCCACAGCAACGCAGGATCCAAGCTGCGTCTGCAACCTACACCACAGCTCACGGCAACGCCGGATCATTAACCCACTGAGCAAGGGCAGGGACCGAACCCGCAACCTCATGGTTCCTAGTCGGATTCAGTAACCACTGTGCCACGACGGGAACTCCAAGACAAGTATTTCTACATAAACATGAATGATATCACATCTTATGAGAAAGGTGAGAGAGGTAAACTTCATGAAGAAATCACTTTTAAATGATGTGCATTATTCTTCCCAACCAGCTCTCACGTATAGCGTTTGTTCTAACTCTGTTTATCAGTTAATATCAACTAAGTGGTCCTCATCTTAATTTCTTACTTTCCCTCCTTAATATTAAATTTGAATATGTTTAGTTACATTTTAAAAACAAAGACTTTAATAACAAAGTACCCTGAGACTCTTTGTAAACTCTAATCTCAAATGTCATAAATCCTACTTTTAGAATTTGACTGATCTAATTTCTTTTTGGCATTCTGCTCAGCTGGTTTCCCCAAAGTCTTTGATGGGAAATGAGGCCAACTTCTAAATTTGACAAGCCAATACTCATTGGATTTAGACAATAACCCTCCCCAAATTTGTATTACAAATTCTAGATACACATGAAATATCTAATTATCATAGAGAACAAGTTTGCTTGTTCATTGTTATTTTTTTTCTGAGTGTGGTTTTTCTTTGAATAAAATAAAAAGTGGGGGAACTGGTACTTCAAATGCTGACTGCCACCATAAATATTTTTAAGGATAATTTTCGGATTTTTCCTTTTATATAGATATATAATGTCCTGATTACTTTCTCCAGCATAGGAAAATATTATATATTTGTTTATAAATGGATTGAGGCTTAAGGAAAATATTGTCAGAGAAACTTTTATTCTGTATCTAATAGTAAGAACAGTTATATTTCTTTACTAAGAATTAAGATAAAATTTCCATCCTTTATTTTCCAAGTTATAATATTTATGTTTATAACTAGAATGAAAGGATTTTATACTGATTTTGTGTCTGAGACAATATTATTTAATATAAAGTATTTGAAAATTAGTACACATTGTCCTTATTAAAAATGTGTGAAGTACATTTTTACTATAATTTGCAACTTTGGCATTTGTTGACATCTGCTTTGTGACCTAGCATATGGTCATTATTGGCAATGTTTTATATTATTATTGTCATGCATTTTAAATCTTTCTTTTAACTCTTATTGTATTATTATTTCTTTATAGAGTACATATTAATTTAGATGCACCCGTGTATTTACCTTTCCTATTTGTCCTCAGCATATGGTGTCCTGGCCTGCCCTATCTTGCTGCTCTTTTTTATGTTGACAGCACTGTATAAAAAAATTAAAAAGAGAACTAAGAGTTCAAGAGGAGATGAGATTCAAGAGAGTGCTGCTAAAATGAACCTTTTCATTGTCAGACCCTGGAAGCTAAATTTTGTCCCTTCAATCCAGGGAGGATATTAAAAGCTCCACTTAGCTTCTTAGAGTTTCTTGCACAGCTTTCTTTTCACTATGGCAACAGATAAATGTCTCTAGTTGAAAGTCACCCCTAAAGCTAAGCTCACCTCAATGGACTTTTCTCCCTCCCTGGACCTCAGATTCATAAATTCTCACAGCCTTAGTTGCTCTCTAAAGTATTCAAAACAGAGTCTTCAAGAGGAAACTTTAAATATTGTGTCTAGCCTGTCTACTTGTTAAATGAGAGATGAACCATTACCAGCGTAGAAACATAATGGATAAATTCTAAGCAGGAACTCATTAACATTGTGTTGGAATACCTTTTTTTTTCTAAGTAGGTTCCATATCTTCTGTGAATATATATTGCTTTTGGTAGAGTAATTTGGCTTTACTATTAATCTGGAAGGTTTTTTGATGAAAATTTTAAGAACTTTTTTCACATATAAAGTTAGGTAATGTTGGTTAGAATTGTGTTACACTGATGTCATTAAATTATTTTTATAACATAGAATTTTATGGTTGAAAAAATAGTAAAATATCCTTAAAATAGTTTTCCTGATTTACCATCTGTTAACTTTATTTAATCAATTTTGTTCAAATAAGCTCTTGAATTGTAATTGGATTTGTTACCCTACCATTAATTTTACAACTCTGGTGTCATCGATGCTTGTAATTGTCTCTTTCTTTGGTGTCTTGAGGTTTTTCATACCTTAGCACAGTACTCAATTTAGGATGATAAATGTTTTTCTTTTTCTTTTAGAAAAGGAGAAAGAAGGATTGCAACAGGGCAAGTGAGAAAGTAAAACTAAAGCTGCAAGCTTTTAGGGAGGTCAGTTAAAGAAAGAATAAATATGAAAACTGAGGATCTGGACCTGAATACCTGAAAAATATCCATGCCTGATATTTCGTAGAAAATTGTCATGTGCTCCCCTGAGTAATGGTTACCTGATTTTGAAGAAAGTGGACATACCTCAATATCCTGGATGTGATCAGCTTCAACCTAGGCCAGTCACTTTATGCCTGAAGATATTTTAAAAAAATAGGTTCGTTAGGCCTAAAGACCTTTGAAGTAGGAAAATTTTTTAAGATTTTTTTCTTTTTCATGCAATCCTATCTTAAGCCACACAACTCATAAGGATTATCTATGATATCCTATTAGGTGTAAGATTTCTGTTACGACTTTTTGTGACTTGCATTCATAACTTACATGTTTATTGTACTTAACTCCTTAGGCACAGCAGTCATTCTGTGAGGACTGATTTCAATATATTTAACAAAAGTTTTAAATACTATTTTCTTTGCTCTCACTTTTCATCCATCTTCCCTCTTTCCTTTCCTCTCTTCATCCGTTCTTTCCATCTCTTTCTCCTTCCCTCTGTTCTTTGCTCCATCCATTCTTCCCTCTCTACATTTCTTCCTTCCTTCCTTTCTCTCTTTTACTCTCTTTCTCTTTGCCTTCCTTCCTATTTATTTCTCTTTTTAGGTGTTTTATTTATGTATTTTAAATCAATAAGATATGGCCACTTTTTGTGACATTCTTGTTTTGGCTCTCTGTTAACTCAATCTCATATTTCTCTATTTTTCCCCACCTCATTGCCTCCCCCACCTCATTGCCTCCCCCACCTCATTGCCTGAAACACAGTTTTTTTTGATGAACACTTTCTATAGGAAATTCTTGAGGAAGGGTACATTGGAGATGAATCTTTTAAAGTCTCTCATATGTATGTGTATATTTTAGTATATGTTGAAAATATATGTCTTTAAGATATATAGATCCATATATCTTTATTTATAAGTAGATTAAATATATATTATATCTATTTATATAGCTATAATGTCAATTTTTGCTGTTCTTCTTTCAGGACCTTTTTCCTTTCTTCTTTCTGGCCTCTCTTCATTTCTTTATTTCTCTTTTTTTTATTCTTAAAAATATTTCTGTTCTGTAAACTCTTAGGATCTTCTCTCTATTCCAGGGTTTTGATTTTCCAATGATTTATGTACCTTTCGGGTGAACCTTTTGGCATTCATTGATCTACTGATTCTGTAAGTCCTTTGTCATAAAAATGCATCTTGAGTCCTGGGAAATTTTTTAAAATTGTTTCTTTGATCATTTCTTTCTTCCATTTTTATGCTTCTTTTTAGAATTCTATTAGAGAATAGAACTCTTATTTTAAAATTCTTTTATTTTCTTAGGTTTTTCTCTTTTATCTCTTTCCTTTTCACTATGTTTCTGATGATTTACTGTATTTCTTCTTTTAACTCTTCTATTGGACATTGTTAAGATTTCTCTATCATATTTTTTATTTTCATTAACACTTTGTTCTTAATTTTATGGTATCTTGTTCATATATCATAGATTCAATAAGTTCTATTATCTCTCTGAATATAGTAATATTTAAATATGTACACATAAGTGTACATAACTTTTTTCTGATAATTATAATACAAATGTATATATATACATACATATATGCATATATATGTATACAGTTTCTGCTCCTTGAATTGTTTCTACTTTTTTCTGACCGCTGTTTTTCTCTATTTCTTTCATCCTTGACTTTTATGATAAAATGCTTTAGTCAGTCAACTTTATTGTAAATATGTAAATATATTTTGGAGTTTTATGTACATGAACAAGGCTGAATGTAAAGTTTCCTTTTAGGCAATCTGATGGAAATATGATAATTTTGGGTGTAAATCATAAAATATTCTCCTCGTTGGAGACTTGTACTACATGAATATTTTAGGAGAGAGGAGAAATTCTAGAATAGTTTAGTAGAGACTTTCAACTAACTGTCCTACTTCTAACCCTATCACTTACCTCTTTGTCTTTAAGTATTTTTTCACTCTAATAATTGAAATTTTCTGGCTTTTTGCAGGACAGTTTAGCTTGAATCTTTCTGCCTTCTCCTTTAGCACTTAGGTTTCAGAATTCCCTGTTCTTCTAAATTACCTATCATTCTAAACTTCTTTAGTCTTCTATAATTTCACTGACATCTGCCATCTGCTGTCACCATCTCTCCTGTTCTCTTTGTCTTTTTTGATTTATAAAATTGTATGCCCTTAGTACCAATATGATGACATTTCATAAAGAAAAAAAGTAAACATGTTTCTCAATTCAATGTATTTGTTTATCAAGAGAATAACGGTTGATTTCAAGATCAAGGGTATTTATCTGCTATTGATGTAAAAAGTAAACATTTCATTTTTCAGAATATAAAGAAGTAAATTTTAAGCCTGAAATTAATTTCAAGCTTTCAAGGATGTCAGATTACCAAACTCTTTAAATGATGCACCATGATATATAGAGATTAAGGAATAGGCTTATTACCATGTTGTTTCAGTAACTCAAATGAATATGTGTGTATATTTCCTCTTCCCAACATCTTTAAAGTTCAAGGTAAACTTTTTTTAATGTACTGAAATATGACAGATGTCTTCTGAAGCAAAGATCCTAGTTTATCATAAGGAAGGCTTATTAATTTTATACTATATATATTCAAAAATATGTTTAGAGAATATAAAAGAATACAATTTTCTATATTTGCATAGGTTTTGAGAAAATAGCAAACTCTTTTGCTTACTGGTTTTCCCATATCACTTCACTGCTATCTTCAAATTTCTGTATTTTGTCTTCCTTTTCTTGCTCTATTTTTTTTTTAGCAAGCTCAGTCATTTCCACAACTGACTAATTACACTATGCAAATAGCCTTAAGATTAAAACTTCCAGTCCATTTGCATTCTCTGAGCAGCATAACTACATATCTATTCCTTGATAGCTACTTTGATCCTAATTTTTTCATCACCTCAACTTATATTAGAAAATGCTGTTTTTTCACAAGTTGAATGTGATTACAAATAATGAGATACTATGTCTCATAAAGAATCTTAAATTTACTCCCCAAAAAGGAAAGTCAGTTTTTCTCCCTCCAGAAAGATAGAGTAGACATACTTTTTCTAACTCCTCCTAAGAAGTGTAATCAAATTGTACCTAGACAAGTGTAATCTTGATATACAGAACAAACATTAGAAGACTCTAAAAGATGGAAAGAGGACCACTGGGCTAGAGACCTTGGGATACAAGAAATGACTTGAAGGAGTTCCTGTTGTGGCTCAGCAGTAACAAACACAACTAGTATCCATAAGGATATGGGTTTGATCCCTGGCTCATTCAGTGGGTTAAGGCATCTAGTATTACTGTGAGCTGTGGTGTAGGCCAGCAGCTGCCGCCCCTATTCAATCCCTAGCTTGGGAACATCCATGTGCTTCATGTGTGGTCCTAAAAAGCAAAAAGAAGCTAGCAACTCAAAAGTGTCAGGATATGTAGGCAAACATAAATTAAACTAAAGTCTTTCTCTTTAGCCAAGGACCATGAAAGGGGCATCCTGGCACAATGAAAACCTCTGCATGATAACCACTATACTCCAGAAAACCACAACAGAAAAAACTGTGGTACAACCCACCCACACCATCATAGGCCAGGTTGGACGGATAGACATCCAATGTTGCCACGTTGTTACAAGTCACCCTTAATGCCCTAAGGTGGTATCAGAGAAGGCTGAGTAAGGAGGCTGGACTTCCATCCCCAACTAGCAGAGATAAGGCAGTCCTCCCACTTACTGGTCCTCCACAGTGGTTGCAGGAGGCCTAGTAGTTAGATAAGATGTTCATCATAGTTCAGTAATAAAGATGCCATCAGCATTTCTTCTTCCTGGTGTCAGTAGAAACCATATAGGGAACAGAAACAAACTCAAGTCCTTCTCATCAGGGAACTATCACTGAAGGCTTAATGAAGAGTCAGCACTTTCGCCTCTGCCTAGCATGAACAAGGAACCCATTCCTGAAGCTGTCAAAAAATGGCAATTGGAGAGGTGGACTTTTACACTATATGGCATTGAGGAGATGGAACCTCTCCCCACCCTGCTGGAGCAGTTCAATCAAAACATAACATTTAAACAAAATCTAGAATCTGATAATAGAATATACAAAATATGTAGATCTCAATGGAAAATCACTTGTTATATCAAGATCCAAGAAGATTTAAAACCCAATGAAAGAGCATAATCAATAGGTGCCAAACCGAGATGACAGACAAAATAAAATTATCTGACAGATTTTAAAACAGCCATCATAAAAATGCTTCAGTGAGCAATTACAAGCACATTTAAAACACAAAAAATCTCAGTAAAAAAAAAAGTCTCAGTAAAAAAAAAAAGAAACTATCAGTAATAAAATAAAAGATATAAAGAAGAACCAAATAGAAGCTTTAAAACTACAAAAATGCAAGAACTCATATAAGAAGCCCAATGGATAAGGCCAATAGAATAGAAAGGACAGAGAAAGAATTAATGAGCCAGAGATAGAACAATATAAATTACGATTTGAATATCAGAGACCAAATAGTCTGAAAAAAAAAAGAGCCTCAGGGGCCTCTGACTATAACAAAAGATTCACATTAGTATTATTGGATTCACAATGGAAGAAGAGAAATAAAGCATAAAGAAAATTTACATGGCTGTCTCACTCAATTCAGAAATAAAACATTTGACACTCACTCAATAATTACTCTCCCCTCCGAAAAATAAGAAAAGAGAGCAACTGACTCATTTTGATGAAGAAAATCTATGAAAAACCCAAAGTGATATTAAACATAGAATGAAGGAATATTTAATGCTTTTTTTCTAAGATTGAGCAAAATGCAAGAATAACTGCTCTCATCACCCTTATTCAACATTAGACTGGAAGTTTTTGCCAATGCAGTAATATAGGAAAGAGAAAATAAAAGTCATAAAGACAGGAAAGAAAGGAATTAAACTATCCCTATTACAGATCACCTGAGTGTGCATTTAGGAAATACTAATAAATTTGTTTTAAAAGCTAGAAAGTTCAGTAACTTTGCAAGATACAAGCAAGTATAGCAACTTTGCAAGACACAAATGTTCAAAGATCAATTGTTTGTTTATATGCTTGCAATAACACATGGATTCCAAAATTTAAAAATATAATATCGTCATTGAAAAAATAATTAGATATAAATCTAACAGAAATGTATAACATTTGTATGCCAAAAATGAGAAACCACTGATGAAGGAAATCAAAGAAAACATAAATTCATGGAAAGAAATACCATGTATCTTTTGTTATTCATAATAAACTCCTTTCAACTATACCTGACGCTATGCTGATGAGATGACTTTTGGAGGATGGGGCCTGGTTGCCAGAGGAGCCAACCATGTGATTAGAGGGTTGGAAATTTCAACCCTATCCCCCTGACTTTGGCAGTTAGGAAGGGTTAGAGATTAAGTTCAGTCACCAGTGGCCAATGATTTAATCAGTCTTGCCTATGTAATGAAACCCTTATTAAAGTCCTAAACAAAAGGGTTAGGAGGGCTTCTGGGTTGGTGACCATAAGAAAGTACTGAGAGAGTGGTGCTTCTGGAAAGGGCATGAAAGCTCTGCACTTCTTCCCACATACCTTGCCCTATTCATCTCTTCCATTTGACTATTCCTGAATTGTATCCTTTATAGTAAATCAGTAATAGAAAAGGGAACCCTCCTGCACTGTTGGTAGAAATGTAAGCTGGTACAGCCACTATTGAGAACAGTATGGAGGTTCCTTGGACGTCTATACATAGAACTACCATATGATCCAGAAATCCCACTCTTGGGCATATATCCTCACAACACTTTCCTTAAAAAAAGACACATGTACCTGCACGTTCATTGCAGCTCTGTTAACAATAGCCAAACATGGAAACAACCCAGATGTCCCTTAATAGACGACTAGATTAGGAAGAAGTTGTATGTATACACAATGGAATGCTGCTCAGCCATAAAAAAGAATGAAATAATGCCAGTTGCAGCAACATGGATGGAGCTAGAGACTCTCATACTGAGTGAAATAAATCAGAAAGAGAAAGACAAATACCATATGATATCACTCATATCTGGTATCAAATATATAGCACAAATGAACCTTTCCACAGAAAAGAAAATCATGGAGAACAGACTTGTGGTTGCCTGGGGGGAGGGAGAGGGAGTGGGAGGGATTGGGAGCTTGGGGTTAATGGATGCAAACTATTGCTCTTGGAATGGATTTACAGTGAGATCCAGCTGTGTAGCACTGAGAACTATGTCTAGATACTTACAACACAGCATGACAATGGGAGACAAAATTAGGTATACATGTATGTGTAACTGGGTCCTCATGCTGTACAGTGGGGGGGGGAGTGTGTTGGGGGAAATAACAATAAAAAATATATTAAAAAAAAAAAGAAAGTAAAGTGCTTTCCTGAGGTCTCTGAGTCCTATCAAATTGTCAAACCCAAGAATAAGATAGTGGAAACATACAATTTGTAGTTAGAAATACCAGAGGTCTCTGGTTGGCATTTGAAGTTGGGGCCAGCCTTGTGGGATAGAGCCCTTAACCTATTGGCCTGCATTAACTCTGGGCAAATAATGTCAGAATTGAGTTAAAGTGTGGGACACCAGTCAGTTTCCATCAAGAAGACAACTGCTTGGTGTGGAAAAACCACATGTCTGGTTTCGGAAGCAGAGTGAGTATTAAAAAAAACCACAAGTTTGACACTTTTCCTATGAAAATCACAGAAATCTTTTTGTAGTTACAAACAATATTATTCTAATATTTATATAGAAAGGCAAAATATCTTCAATTAAAATAATTTTGAAAAAAAATAGAATAATTGGGTGCCAACGACTGTAGTGTTGATATAGATACTGTGTAATATTGGACATATAAACACATAAATCAGTGAAACAATAAAGAACCCAGAAAAGGCCCACACAAATATTCCCAAGTGATTTTTGACAAAATATGTATAATTTATATATATAATTCAAAATAATATGAATCAAGGCAATATAATTGCAGCAAGGCTTCAAGGTGACCTGTTTACACTTATGAGGTTCTTTGAAGCAACACTTCTCTTATTTTTATTAGAGTATGTTACTTGTTAAGAAGTAAATATAGCAATTTATATGCATAATTAATTTATATTCACTCCTTGTTTGTCAATTTTCAACAAATTGGACATCTATAGGTTAAAAAAGGAAATTCTAAGTCTCATGTTATGCAGAAAGTAACTAAAAGTGGATCACAGGCTTATATAGGAAATGCAGAGCTGTAAAGCTTTTGGAAAAACATGAGGAAAATCTTCAGAACTAGGGCTTAAGCAAAGAATACTTATATTTGACACTAAAAAGCACAGCCCATACAAGGAAAATTTGATAAATTAGACTAATATTGAACTTTTCTCTGCAAACCACTCTGTTAGAGAATGAAGAGACAAGCTATAGACTGGGAGAAAATATTGTAAACCACATGTGTGATGAAGAACTTTCAAAATTCAACTTAAAAAATATCATCAATTGAAATAGAAAATGAAGAAACATTTTACTAAAGAATGTATGAATGGGTTATATTTTAGTCCACTGGGGCTGCCATAATAAGCAACATACTTTCTCACTTCTGGAAGCTAGAAGTCTAATATCATGGTGCTGTCAGGTTGGTCTCTGGTGAGGACTTTCTTGCTGGCTTGTAGACGGCCACCTTAGCTCTGTGTCCTCACATGGCCTTTTCTCTGTGTCCTTGCAGAGAGAGAGAACTGTCTTTTGTTTCTTCTTGTATAAAAACTACAGTCTTATGAGACTAAAGCCCCATCACTATGACTTCACTTAACCTTTCTTACCTGAGATTTGGGGTTAGGGCTTCAGTAAATGAATCTGGTAGGGGGGATACAATTCAGTCCATAACAGCATATGACTATGAAAGATGCTCGACATTATTGGCCAGCAGAGCTTTTAACTTTTAGTGAGGTACGAATAGAAATAATCATATTAGATTTAGTGTAGACAGTTAAGATTGTCTTTTGTTTAAAAAAAAAAAAAATCCAGGAGTTCCCAGTGGTAATGAACCCACCTAGTATTCATGAGAATGCGGGTTCAATCCCTGGCCTAACTCAGTGGATTAAGGATCCTGAGTTGCTATAAGCTGTGGTGTAGGTCGCAGAAGCAGCTTGGATTCCACATTGCTGTGGCTGTGGTGTAGGCTGGCAATTGCAGCTCTGTTTTGAGCCCTGGCTTGGCAACCTCCATATTCTTTGGGTGCAGCCCTAAAAAGAAAAAAAAAATTCCAAAAGAATATTACATATCAGGGCAATATAATTGAACTCCTAAAAAGAAAAAAAAAGCCAAAAGGATATTATGAATCAAGGCAATATAATTGAATCCAGCAACTTCAAGATGACCAGGTTAAATTTACAAGTTTCTTTGAAGCAACACTTCTCTTGTTTTCCTTGGAGTATATTACTTGTTTAGAAGTAAATCTAGCAATTTATCTGCATAATTAATTTATATTTGGTCCTTGTTTGTCACTATGCTGTAGATGGCTAAAAGAATTAATGCATAGTTTTATTTTTTTCTTTATGAAATTCTGGGATTCACTACTAAGATTTTGTATTAAGGGTTCTTTGCCTGAGTATAACCATTCTACTAGAAGCGTAAGAGTGAAATAGAAGCCTCAGGGTCTGTTTTATGCGGGTACGGACACTGAATAAATATAATCACATGATTTTCATATTGATACATCAGAGAACAAGAATAACTATGGTATTCTTTGTTCCAGTGATTAAAAGTGAATAACATTTAAAAAAACGACTTGTTTCTATTTCACTGAAGCTGTTTACCAGTGTTCTCTTAAAAGGTTCTAGCCTAGGATAGATTCACAAATCAAAGTTTGAAATAATATCCCTATACTTAGGTCAGGGTTGGTGGGGTGAGGAGTAGATGCAATTTAATTACATTTGAGAACTGGGTGAATTTATTGTGTGTGTGTGTGTGTGTGTGTGTGTGTGTGTTCTATTTTGGTTTTGATCCCAAGTTTTCCTACATATTTTATGTGTTACACTTCTTTTTCCAGATAATTACCTATATTCTCTACTGGGTAGTTACTATGGACTTAGTCCTATATTTGTTGATTTTTACCTACCTTGCTTTGCATGCCTATTAATGCATGCCTATAAAGAAAGCAATGCCTATAAAAAAGACATTGTGACCACTGAAGCATTAATGGCCCACAGGTAATGATTCATTTATGTTACCCTGTGAGAAGACACCCTCTCTACCAGTAAATAAGGTACCCATCCATACTCAGCAGCACTTGGCAACTTGGGTAATCAAAGCAATAGCTTGCAGTTGTGCTTATAAAACTAATTAAAAAAATGTACCAAGTTCATTTCTGAAAACTATTACAGATTCAAGGCTGATTAAATTGTATTTTTTTTTTCCTAGAGGCTTTAAGAAAAAATTTGTTGAAGTTGAACTAAGTGAGAAACACAATTGCTCCTATTTAGTGTGGTCAAGCTCTAATTTGCAACTAGGATTTTAAGGCAACAAGGGCCTAATTAGTGAGTCCATAATACATATAACTTAGCCACTCCAGAGTATGGTTGTAGATAGTTGAGGAAACAAAATTTTAAAAAAGAAAGGAAAATTATAACTGCTATAATTACAATGAAAATAAATAATTTAAGCTATTTACAGTATGTCTGCCTAGTTTTTACATCAGAAGACAAAAAATTTGATTATTTGTGAGTACAACATAACAGTTAATTACATATATATGTGTGTGTAGCTAATATATATCAGAAAAATATAGACATTAATGTATTCAAGTAAATGATATTAACGAAGTATTTGGTGAAACCAGGTCATTGATATTATCAAAGTACTTTCTAAATATGAGGGAGAAAATATTAAAAATATGCCATTGTTGCATGTACATTCAAACCTTAGACAAATGTGAATAGACTAAAAATAGAGGGTTTAATGGTAAATTAAAAATTTAATTTAGACTACTCTGAAGGCTACTGCTATTATGGCTTTCATATATTTTAATAAAAATGTATGTGGCAATAAATAGACTACTTTGAAATTGCCCCTGTGTAATGATGTATTCCATGCAACCCAAGACCTTTAGGTCTCGGGTCTCCTCCAGTGGACAATTCTAGACACATTTTGCAATCAGCTAGTACCTTATATCCCACATTGCCATGGCCAAGCAGGCTCTGAGTCTGGCAAAGGATAGCAGTGACTCTGGTATCTCTTTTCTCTATAACCAACCTTACTTATTATTTATCTAAAATACTTACATAAAGTAAAGGGGTAAACTAACCCCACTTAATTTATATCCAATTCTGCAACCCATTTTTAGCATCTCAGATTATGGATACATTGAACATCTGAGGACATATATAAACGTTAAGCATTTTCCTGGCTTCATTAAAAGTCAGCAAATAGTTTACATCAGCTCAGAAAATTAAATTATGACTTCACATTAAAAGGTGATATTTCCTTTGTTCCAAAGAGGCCATAAAATTCTATACTGTAGTGACAATCAATCTAAACCTCAGACATGGAATTCTGCTGCTTCAGTTCTTTTTCAGGCTGTGTCATTAGATGAAATAACTCCCCAAGGCTTATTTACACTATAAAGATTTTCTTCAATGCTTAAAAAGAACATTTTCTAATAAAATTCTTTACCCTGAAAGCTAAAGTAATCAGTGTATTGAAATATGTAGTGACTATGTTCATTATTTAAAACACTTTACCCCAGAATTCCTGACTTGTAGTGGAAATTCTCTGCTTTGCAATCTGACTGTTTGGGATTTAAAACCTACTGTGGCATCACTCATATAGTGACTACAGTGTTAGCTAAAGGATGCTGAAAACTCTTAGCAAAATCATTTTGCCAGAATCTCCTTTTAAATGGTGATTAGAACAATTATAGCCTAAGTTTAAATGGGCAAGAATAGTGTTAGTGGGCAACTAGACTATTAGGGCTTCAATTATTTTCATTTTATTTACATTTTGACATAATATTTGTCCTACTTTTAACCATGTGACTGACTCTCCTATTCCATTCATGTAAGAGATTTTCCTTCTAGAGAATTGGACATAACATTTTCAAATTTTGGGTTTTATAAATGTTGATACTTCATGTATAATTTATTTTTTATGTACTTTGAGAGTAGGATTTAGCAAAAACATGAAAGAATGGATTTGTTATTCTCATAGTTTCACTTCATGATATTGCATTGGTAATTTTTAACAATTATAGATTTTATTATATGTTAGGCAGAAAGCAAAATTGTTTTGAATATGAAATAGAACAATTAATCAAAATACATTACAAAACACAACATTTAGGATTGGGTAAAAAGCAGTTATTACTTTTCTGTAAACTCTTTTCCAAATATGAGAACATGGAGGAAAAATTGGGCCAGTAGAGCTGTTCTGAGGTAACTGGCATATCACATCTGTGATTTTTCTACATATAGCTTATAATTCCATGAAAGTTTGATATCTGAGCTCTTCTTACAATATAGTTATGAAACTGTTCCACTGTATAAGTCCGTACACATTATCTCCCTTTTCTTTTGTATGTTGTATAGCTTTCTTCAATGCTCTAAATCAACAGGAATTAGTAGATGTGTCATGATATTATTTCATCTCATCCCTAAAAAACATGTGGAAGAATTTCAGAGAGCCTGTGATTGTGTCAAGTTGTTCAATATTTGAGTTAAGAAGTATCTATCTGAGCATTCCCAAGATATCTTAATTAAATGACCTTTGAACCTGTCCCAACTTTCACTGTTGAAAGATCAAACCTATGATGTTGAAAAAAATTTTAAAACATGTTATTTAATATATTTCCTTTTTTCTCAATCTTGTTCTTCACTTATTAAATAATTTTAGCACTGTATTTCATCTAGTTTTAAGAGTGCATATCACTTAATCACAACATATCAAACTCTTTAATTAAATTTATCTATAAGACACATGAGTCTGATCCCACTGGTGAACAGAGATCAAAAAGCTGACATCCTACAACTACACTAATTTTTAGAATACTAGGGTAACTTCCCTGCAATTATGAAATGAGGTTCATTATATTTTACAGTTTAGTTAAATTGTCATAGGTAAGAAGAACTGAATTAGACTCATTTAATCCATTTTCAGTTTAGATAACTGAATGTCAGATAATACTGGTAGTGGTTTAATATATTGATTAATTCCAAGTTAATTCAAACAAAATATTTAAAAAAGCAATGTCAAATATCCTAATGTGAATACACAGTCTTGATCTGACAATATGAAGTAAAGCAAGATGTAACCAATAGCGTAAGTGGTAACAAGTAGCACCAGCAGGTAGGCAGCTCCTGCTATAGAGTGAATCTTTGTCTTTCCCCAAAATTCATATGTTAAAATCTACACCCCAACACAATGGTGTTAGGAGGTAGAGAGGTAATTAAATCATGTGTAAAGCCCTATGAATTGTTTTAATACCCTTATGCTTTCATAAGGGTCTCTTTAGACCCCAGGGAGCTCACTTGTCCTTTCTGCTAAGTAAGGACTCAGGGAAAAGATGGCTATCTATGAACCAGAAAGTGGGCCTCTACCAGAGATTGAATTTGCCCACACCTTGATCGTGGACTTCCCAGACTCCAGAACTTGTTATTTGAAGTTCTGGTGTTTTTCTTATAGCAGCCGGAATGAATTAAGAGAGCTTCACTATAGCCATTTTCAACAGGTACATGTTAAATTATCAGTTACTCTGGAGGTTGGTTTTCAGGTGTTAGAACTGGCAAAATCGTCCATACAATCACTGAGAAATTCTTATTATATTATTGTTTTGGCATAGTAAGGAGATAATTTAGCACAAATAATAAAATGGGAGATACCCAGTTATTATGTTTGCCTATGGCCAGACTTTTCTCAATTATATACATTACAAGAAAAGAAATTTGTTTTCTTGCTGACATGGTAATATCTATTTAACTGACCTAAAAAAAGAAAAGGCATCTGCATTTCTGAAATTTGTTTTTTTTTTCATTTTTTAAACTTTTATTGAAATGTAGTTGATTTACAACCTTGTGATAATTTCTGCTGTACAACAAAGTGATTCAGTTTACATATATACACCTCCATTCTTTTTCATATTCTTTTACCATATAGATCATCACAGAATATGGGTAGAGTTCCCTGTACTATGCATCAGGTCCCCATTGGCTAGTCATTCCACATACCGCAGCGCATATGCCAATCCCAAACTCCTAGTCCATTCCTCCTCCTCCACCTGTCCCCTTCGGTAATCAGAAGTTTGTTTTCAAAGTCAGTGAGTCTATTTCAGTTCTGCAAATAACTTCATTTGTATCCTTTAGTTTAGATTCCACATATAAGTGATACCATGATGTTTTCTTTCACTGGCTAACTTTACTTAAGATGGTATTCTTTGTCTGTGTTGCTGCAAATGGTATTATTTCATTCTTTTTTATACCTGAGTAATATACCATTGTATATATGTACCACATTCTCTTTATCCACTCCTCTGTCTATCAATGTTTAGGTTGCTTCCATGTCTTAGTTATTGTAAATAGTGCTGCTGTGAACATTAGGGTTCACATCTTTTGAATTATGGTTTTGTTTTGTTTTTTTTTTCCTGATTGCTGGATCATATGGTAGTTCTATTTTTAGTTTTTTGAGGAACCTCTGAGTCTTTGTCCTCTGGTGGATGAGGCTTTGTCATGGATGTGATTAAAGGTGACTGTGTGCCTGGAAGGACATTAGACAGCCTGTTTGCTGATGGGTGGGGCTCTATTCCCACACTGTTTGTTGTTTGGCCTGGGGGATGTCATTCCTCATGGGTAGGGACAGATTTTTCCAAAATAGCAGGGGTCAGGGAACTATTCCCTGGGACCTCTGCCTCCAATGCTCTGCCCCCACAACAAGCCACATCTGTCCCCTGCTTTCCCAGGAAAACATCCAAGACCCACAGGTAGGTCTGACCCAAATTCTTGGGAGTCCCTGCTTTGCCCTGGGACCTAGTGCACATGAAACACTATGTGTGCCCTCCAAGAGTGGAGTCTGTGTCCCTCAGTCCTGTGGAGCTCCTGTGTACAAGTCCCACAGGCCTTCAACACCAAATGATCCAGGGAATCCTTCTCCCAATGCCAGACCCCCATGAGGATGTGGGGTTTGAAACTCTCACTCCTGTGGGGGAGCTTCTGCAAAACAGTTATTTTCCAGTCTGTGGGTTGCCCACCTGGCAGGTAAAGGATTGCTTATATTGCAAAAGCATACCTCCTACCATCTTGATGTGGCTTCTTCTTTGTCTTTGGGTGTAGGATATCTTTTTTGGTAGTTTCCAGTCTATTCTGTTGATGGTTGTTGTAAGGTCGGCCGAAAGGACGAGACCCGAGTTCAGGCATAAAAGACTTTATTAGCAGGGTATACTGCTGGGCTGACTCACAAAGGGCGGTCAGCAGTCAGCCTGTTTGAGGAGGGAGGTTATATGTGGGTGCCAAGAAAGGGGGTTTCTGTGCAGAAACTGGTTGGCCATTTCTTATGTAAATAGGGTGAAAAGGAATAGGCCAATCAGTTTGGGGGAATTGTTAATAGGATATGAACAGAAGTTTAGATGTTCTCCTGGGTAGTGGGGTAGTCTTTAAGATTGGGTCACATGATTTTGGGGAAGACTAAGTAATGTCTTGGTCATGTCTCTTCAGGAGCTAGGAGAGAGCCTAGAGCTAAGTCTTGTTTCTCCCTAACATTAGTCATGTCTCCCCAGGAGCCTGGCAAGAGCCTAGAGCTAAATGTTGTTTTCCCAGGATGAATCTAACAGTTGTTAAGCAGTTGGTTATAATTTTTGTGTTTTCATGAGAGGAGGTAAGCTTGAGTCCTTCTACTCCACCATCTTGTCTCTAACTCCCATTATCTATTCTGAAACATTTATTTTATTGTTCACTAGTCTGTGAACAGTGATGTTTTCAGATAATTTATAGATCCTCATTGTCATTTCCTCAAAATAATGGCTTTGGTTCAGTGTAGAGTTGATGCTCCTTTTTTTTTTTTTTTTTATCTGAAAGCATTAGTTGTTAGACTTGTAAATTATTTGCCAGTATTTTATCAAATGGATAATTGGAGAGCTTAGAAGCAGATATTGGTGTCACTTTGTTAAAATTTCTCCATCTACATTTCATGTAGGCTTGGATCGTGACTTAAATCCTTTTTATTGCAGTAGAAGCATTCTGTTGGCTAAAAAAATACAACCTGAAAATTGAATCCGGGGTGGGGGAGCTAGGATATATGAGTTCTTGCAAAAAGGGGAGGGTAGTAGGAACAAAACCTTTACAGATAACCAGATTTACAGAAAAAGTTTATAGAAAACCAGTTTCTATGGGAAAATGTAATGGTCTGGGCTTACTGAAATCGCTTCTTTGATATGCACGTCAGCTGTGGGCCAGTCTTCTTTGTTTCTTTCCTGAGTTTCCTCAAGGTTCACTGGCCAACCCTTAGGATTGGCTGTTCTCCCAGATAACTGTGACATCTTTTCTTTTGTCCACTTAACTACAGCCCAGGAGGCAGTACTTCAGAGCTTTCTGAACCATCTGCAATGCTGCCCTAAAGAGGAAAGGGGAAATATCAAGATATAAGTCATAAAGATGAAGGGGGAGGTGCATGCAGCCAGGCACACATTTTACAGAAATTTGCTGCTGATTTCATGAAGGTTGATTCATCAGTCATCACCGAAGAATTTTAGTATTTTTCTAGATACAGGGAGATGGAAGAATTGGGCTCATAAAATCTTCTCTGAAAAAAAAAAATCTAACTATCTGATGACCTGCTCTTCCTGTTTGCCCAGAGCACAGAGTGCCTCACTCCTGTTCTCCACCCTGAGCTCTGCTTGGAGGTGCTATGAGTTGGCAGCTACAGTGGCTCATGTTTTTTATTCCATATAGAGGCTGATGGCAAGTGCCAGATTTCAGTTCACAATTCAAAAATGGGATTATGACCTAGAAGCCCTAAATGCTGTATGTTACAATTGATTAGAATTTGAGCATATTTTTACATAATTGTTCATGCACAGGGGAAAAATAGAATCATGAAAAGCTTTAAAATTTACAGATTTGAGAGGAATAGGAAATGTATTCATTTCCTCAAAATGCATACTCCCTTGCCTTGGTACAATAGTAACTATTCTTATACCAGCATTAAATAATTCAGATGAAATTGAAACTGACAACACTTATGACTCAAACCCAGATTGGGACATGAACCCACATGCTAGGACTTGAATGCAGACAAAAGCCAGATTGGGACTTGAACCAACTTTTGGGTTTTTAAATTAAAATCACTCATCCTGGGAATTCTCGTGGTGGCTCAGTGGAAATGAATCTGAATAGGAACCATAAGGTTGTGGGTTTGATCCCTGGTCTCGCTGTGTTAAGGATATGGCATTGCCATGAGCTGTGGTGTAGGTTGCAGACGCAGCTCGGATGCCAAGTTGCTGTGGCTGTGGTGTAGTCTGGTGGCTACAGCTCCTATTCAACCCCTAGCCTGGGAACCTCCATGTGCCACGG